>NC_034192.2:8618024-8643024 GCF_002021735.2 Oncorhynchus kisutch
GAAGAGAGAGAGAGAGGGGGAGAGAGAGAGAGGGGGAGAGCGAGAGAGAGGGGGGGAGAGAGAGAGAGGGGAGAGAGAGAGAGGGGGGGGGAGAGGAGGGGAGAGAGAGAGAGGGAGAGAGGGGGGGGGGGGTGCTTCTGACTGGACATCTGAAGTGGTGTAATAATCGAGGAATGTCAACACTTGTCGTTCTCTGCCTCTCCCTGGTTAAAGGGTGAGCTGGTCATCACAGACAGGGCTGTGTCTGGGTTTCCTTTTTTTCATTCACCTCATGGAGAATGTGTAAGGAACTACTGACAAAGAGAAGAGGAGGATGAGGAGACAGAGAGTAGAGGAGGATGAGGAGAGAGAGTAGTTGAGGATGAGGAGCGACAGAGAGAAGAGAAGCAGCTGAGGTTTCAGTAGGGGGCAATGCTAGACTACACACAGAAAGGACTGAGATAAGCTCCTTCAAGACACACTGCACTGAGCACTAAGAACACTCACAGGAGACCATTACTACTAATAATAATACTATTACTATTACTAACTATTACAATCATAATCACTATTAGTATTACTAGTTCACTATAATCACCATTATCATTATTACTATCATTACTATAACCATTTTTAGAATCTCAATCATCGCTTCTTTGATGAGGAAATGTAGGTAGAAAGGTGAGAAAAAGATACTATGAATATATTTTTCCCAATAGGACACTTGAACAATAAGCCACGCTGTATGAATTAGCGTGTCCGTTTGGCTCAACAGATACAAAAGATCAGTAAGGCTCTGAGACAAGAACCATAGTAGAGAGTTGAAAGTAGTAGACGAGGCAGTAGCTAAAACAGTTTAATAGTGCTGAGTGAGCAGTAGCATTCGTCTTGCTTCCCTTTACAGTTTCCTTTTACAGTTTAATAGTGCTGAGTGAGCAGTAGCATTCACCTTGCTTCCCTTTACAGTTTCCCTTTACAGTTTAATAGTGCTGAGTGAGCAGTAGCATTCGCCTTGCTTCCCTTTACAGTTTCCCTTTACAGTTTAATAGTGCTGAGTGAGCAGTAGCATTCACCTTGCTTCCCTTTACAGTTTCCCTTTACAGTTTCCTTTTACAGTTTAATAGTGCTGAGTGAGCAGTAGCATTCGCCTTGCTTCCCTTTACAGTTTCCCTTTACAGTTTAATAGTGCTGAGTGAGCAGTAGCATTCACCTTGCTTCCCTTTACAGTTTCCTTTTACAGTTTAATGGTGCTGAGTGAGCAGTAGCATTCGCCTTGCTTCCCTTTACAGTTTCCCTTTACAGTTTAATAGTGCTGAGTGAGCAGTAGCATTCGCCTTGCTTCCCTTTACAGTTTAATAGTGCTGAGTGAGCAGTAGCATTCGCCTTGCTTCCATTTACAGTTTCCCTTTACAGTTTAATAGTGCTGAGTGAGCAGTAGCATTCGTCTTGCTTCCCTTTACAGTTTCCCTTTACAGATTAGTAGTGCTGAGTGAGCAGTAGCATTCGCCTTGCTTCCCTTTACAGTTTCCCTTTACAGTTTAATAGTGCTGAGTGAGCAGTAGCATTCGCCTTGCTTCCCTTTACAGTTTAATAGTGCTGAGTGAGCAGTAGCATTCGCCTTGCTTCCCTTTATAGTTTCCCTTTACAGTTTAATAGTGCTGAGTGAGCAGTAGCATTCGCCTTGCTTCCCTTTACAGTTTCCCTTTACAGTTTAATAGTGCTGAGTGAGCAGTAGCATTCACATTGCTTCCCTTTACAGTTTCCCTTTACAGTTTAATAGTGCAGAGTGAGCAGTAGCATTCGCTTTGCTTCCCTTTACAGTTTCCCTTTACAGTTTAATAGTGCTGAGTGAGCAGTAGCATTCGCCTTGCTTCCCTTTACAGTTTAATAGTGCTGAGTGAGCAGTAGCATTCGCCTTGCTTCCCTTTACAGTTTCCCTTTACAGTTTAATAGTGCTGAGTGAGCAGTAGCATTCGTCTTGCTTCCCTTTACAGTTTCCCTTTACAGTTTAGTAGTGCTGAGTGAGCAGTAGCATTCGCCTTGCTTCCCTTTACAGTTTCCCTTTACAGTTTAATAGTGCTGAGTGAGCAGTAGCATTCGCCTTGCTTCCCTTTACAGTTTAATAGTGCTGAGTGAGCAGTAGCATTCGCCTTGCTTCCCTTTACAGTTTCCCTTTACAGTTTAATAGTGCTGAGTGAGCAGTAGCATTCGTCTTGCTTCCCTTTACAGTTTAGTAGTGCTGAGTGAGCAGTAGCATTCGCCTTGCTTCCCTTTACAGTTTCCATTTACAGTTTAATAGTGCTGAGTGAGCAGTAGCATTCACCTTGCTTCCCTTTACAGTTTCCCTTTACAGTTTAATAGTGCTGAGTGAGCAGTAGCATTCATCTTGCTTCCCTTTACAGTTTCCCTTTACAGTTTAATAGTGCTGAGTGAGCAGTAGCATTCGCCTTGCTTCCCTTTACAGTTTCCCTTTACAGTTTAATAGTGCTGAGTGAGCAGTAGCATTCGCCTTGCTTCCCTTTACAGTTTCCCTTTACAGTTTAATAGTGCTGAGTGAGCAGTAGCATCCGCCTTGCTTCCCTTTACAGTTTAATAGTGCTGAGTGAGCAGTAGCATTCGTCTTGCTTCCATTTACACACAACATATTCATACTTATCAGCAGCTTTCTAATCTTCGCTTAATTAGCATATTCAAATAGCTTTCCTAATGACTTTGATCCAACGCAAGGTCATTTCATACATAGTTTCAGCTTTGAACTGAGAGAATATGGAAAATGGTAGAGGGGGAGGAGAAATACACGACAGTAAATTAGATTAATCAGGTTTGGGCTAATTTAACATTTGGGTGGTTCAACTTTGAACTGAGATTGCTGTATTCTGGGCTGTGTCGGGGTTGCTGTGGGTAGAGGGAGCAAGGCCTCCTGTGCTTGGGTAAATGTATTATCTACACAGCCAATAATGGTCTGGAAACAAGAGCACGCTAACTATCAGGGCACTGGGATGGAGAGGGAGAGAAACACACACACACTCGCGCTCATACACACTTACACACGCGCGCACACACCCTCACAAATGTATGAATGTGTTCGAAAATACATTCTTGAGTACACAAACAGGAGGTGGTGTTGTGCCGTTGATGTGCGGCGGGGGCCCCCAGGTCAACAGCCAGACTAGTCCGTTATCTTAATTGAACATTTTTTATCATTAACCTGATGCTTCTGTTTCTAAATGGCAAGTTTTCCCCTTTCATTCTATTATGTTTCACCCGCACAGGGAAAGAAAGAGAGAGGGAGAGAGAACTAATGAGGAGAGAGAGGAAAGAAAGAGCGAAGAGAGCGAGAAGAGAGAGGAAAGAAAGAGAGAAGAGAGCGAGAAGAGAGAGTACAAGATATGCGTAGACAATAAGTACTACTAAAACAGTTCAAATGAAACGGAGTAGAGAGAAATTCAATAAAACAGGAAAAAAGTTGAGTAATTTGATTAATAATGCTAAACGTGGACTCGGAGGGGGCGAGATACGGCAGGGGGAACAAATTAGGCAGCACAGCCGGGAGAAGGCTGTGTTCAGTAGGGTATCAAAGGCACACAACACCGACAGACTGCCCCCTCCTCTCGTCTCCTCTCCATCCCCTCCACGCCTCCGCTACTCAAATTGAAATTCTGTATCTAGTCATACGAGCTTCAGAAGAGCACTTCCTTCATTTAGGACTCTTTTTTAAATTCACTTATTTCTTTCTCTTATCGCGTACATGGCGGCGACGACCCTTCATATTAAATGAGAGGTCATATCATCAGAGAGGTTATATCATGACTTATGAGTGAATTGAGAGGTTATGTCGTGACTTATGAGTGAATTGAGAGGTTATATCATGACTTATGAGTGAATTGAGAGGTTATATCATAACTTATGAGTGAATTGAGAGGTTATATCATGACTTATGAGTGAATTGAGAGGTTATATCATAACTTATGAGTGAATTGAGAGGTTATATCATAACTTATGAGTGAATTGAGAGGTTATATCATGACTTATGAGTGAATTGTCAATACAACAACATATCCACACGCCCAAATAAAGACGTCTCACATTTTCTTAAAGTGGAATAGAAATGTATTGATTAAAGAAGAAAATACTAAGTTCTCAGCCATGACATCAAACAACTTAAAAGGTGAGAGTAAATTGTCATGGTCACACCACTGTTAAACTCTAAAGCAATAATACATTGGGTGTGTAATAATTTCACAACTAATAATCAGTCGAAAGATGTTTCCTTGCCAAACTAGAAATCTCATCATAGATTAGACTTGTACAATTACAGCATTTTTATTTCTATTTCACCCTTTCTATAAGCAGTGGTGGACAAAGTACCCAATAGTGTTACTTGAGGAAAAGTTAAGATACCTTAATAGTAAAAGTAAAAGTCACCCAGTAAAAACCTACCTGAGTAAAAGTCACCCAGTAAAAACCTACCTGAGTAAAAGTCACCCAGTAAAAACCTACCTGAGTAAAAGTCACCCAGTAAAAACCTACCTGAGTAAAAGTCACCCAGTAAAAACCTACCTGAGTAAAAGTCACCCAGTAAAAACCTACCTGAGTAAAAGTCACCCAGTAAAAACCTACCTGAGTAAAAGTCACCCAGTAAAAACCTACCTGAGTAAAAGTCACCCAGTAAAAACCTACCTGAGTAAAAGTCACCCAGTAAAAACCTACCTGAGTAAAAGTCACCCAGTAAAAACCTACCTGAGTAAAAGTCACCCAGTAAAAACCTACCTGAGTAAAAGTCACCCAGTAAAAACCTACCTGAGTAAAAGTCACCCAGTAAAAACCTACCTGAGTAAAAGTCACCCAGTAAAAACCTACCTGAGTAAAAGTCACCCAGTAAAAACCTACCTGAGTAAAAGTCACCCAGTAAAAACCTACTTGAGTAAAAGTCTAAAAGTATTTGGTTTATAAATATACTTAAGTATCAAAAGTAAATGTAATTGGTAAAATATACTTAAGTAAAAGTCTAAACCATTTCAAATTCCTTATATGAAGCAAACCAGACGGCACCATTTTCTTGTTTTTATTTATTTACGGAGAGCCAGGGGCACACTCCAACACTCAGACATCATTTACAGATAGCCAGGGGCACACTCCAACACTCAGACATCATTTACAGATAGCCAGGGGCACACTCCAACACTCAGACATCATTTACAGATAGCCAGGGGCACACTCCAACACTCAGACATCATTTACAGATAGCCAGGGGCACACTCCAACACTCAGACATCATTTACAGATAGCCAGGGGCACACTCCAACACTCAGACATCATTTACAGATAGCCAGGGGCACACTCCAACACTCAGACATCATTTACAGATAGCCAGGGGCACACTCCAACACTCAGACATCATTTACAGATAGCCAGGGGCACACTCCAACACTCAGACATCATTTACAGATAGCCAGGGGCACACTCCAACACTCAGACATCATTTACAGATAGCCAGGGGCACACTCCAACACTCAGACATCATTTACAGATAGCCAGGGGCACACTCCAACACTCAGACTTCATTTACAGATAGCCAGGGGCACACTCCAACACTCAGACATCATTTACAGAGAGCCAAGGGCAGACTCCAACACTCAGACATCATTTACAGATAGCCAGGGGCACACTCCAACACTCAGACATCATTTACAGATAGCCAGGGGCACACTCCAACACTCAGACATCATTTACAGAGAGCCAAGGGCAGACTCCAACACTCAGACATCATTTACAGATAGCCAGGGGCACACTCCAACACTCAGACATCATTTACAGATAGCCAGGGGCACACTCCAACACTCAGACATCATTTACAGATAGCCAGGGGCACACTCCAACACTCAGACATCATTTACAGATAGCCAGGGGCACACTCCAACACTCAGACATCATTTACAGATAGCCAGGGGCACACTCCAACACTCAGACATCATTTACAGATAGCCAGGGGCACACTCCAACACTCAGACATCATTTACAGATAGCCAGGGGCACACTCCAACACTCAGACATCATTTACAGATAGCCAGGGGCACACTCCAACACTCAGACATCATTTACAGATAGCCAGGGGCACACTCCAACACTCAGACATCATTTACAGATAGCCAGGGGCACACTCCAACACTCAGACATCATTTACAGATAGCCAGGGGAACACTCCAACACTCAGACATCATTTACAAATTAAGCATGTGAGTTTAGTGAGTTTGCCAGATCAGAGGCAGTAGGGATGACCAGGGATGTTCTTTTGATAAGTGTGTGAATTGGACCATTTTCCTGTCCTGCTAAGCATTCAAAATATAACGAATACTTTTGGGTGTCAGGGAAAATGTATTGGGAAAAAAGTACATAATTTTCTTTAGGAATGTAGTGAAGTAGAAGTAAAAGTTGTCAAAAAATATGAATAGTAAAGTAAAGTAAAAATACTACTTAAGTCGTTTTTTGGGGTATTTTACACCGCTGTCTATAAGTAATACTAAAGCTTGGACCCCCTATATTTAGTAAGACCTGGTGGGGAAGAGAAGAGAAGGAGAGAGTGGGAGTGTGGTTGTCATATCACATCTATGTTTAACAGGATAATCATAGGAGGCGACCATCTTGTTTTGATCACCTGTAGCATTACAGCTAATGTAAATAATGGCTTACTGTAGTCATGTCATTCTGCCTGTCTGAGGGCTGTATGGGGGACTAAGGCAAACACATGGTCTTTATCTGTTTCCCCCCAACCTGAAACAGTCACACCACGGTATATGAAGTCAGGGAGAAAGAACCGTTTTAGAACACACACACACACACACACACACACACACACACACACACACACACACACACACACACACACACACACACACACACACACACACACACGAATCTTTACAGTAGATATTAAGGGATGCGTGGGGTCTGGGTTCGTTCAGTTTGCCCCAGCACCTGTCTTGCTCTGCTTTCATGTCTGTGTGTGTGTGTGTAGTACACACTGGCTACAGTACACATGTTGTAACAGTCACCTTCAAATACCAGCACAAACATTTCCAACAACAGCTGAATTTTCTTTCCAGATTGCAATCATATTATGGAGCTGTGAAGAAAATCGTTAATTTACAAAACCTTAAAACGTCATTACACGAACATACTCTCAGTTCATCATACTGGCGTAAGAAAGCTTAACAATCCAAGTCCAGTAATCTATCTCGTGTCATGATATACACTAATAGATGTACAGTGGAGTTAGATTGAATATACACATCCTGATACACAAGTCTTCCATTGGTCAGGGAAGACACAGTTATGCCCCTGGCATGGAACAGCATCCAAGTGAATAATCATCTAACTCTCTTTGGGAAGTTGAAGGATTTCGCACGACAGTTCTCTCTCTCTCTTCCGTCTTATTTTCTCTTTGAAAAGAGAGGGGAGTGGGTTGTGATGTTTCTTCCTTCGGTTTAACTGGGGCTATTTCAACCCTGCTGAAAAGTAAATGCGTCCCGAGCCTTCTTTCAGTCTGAGCCTCACAACTTATCTTCTTCTTCTTCTTTCTTGTTATTAAATGCAGCGAGTGAACGAGCGGGTGACAGAGAGAGTGAGAGGCAAATCTAAATGGGGAGGCACACTCCCTGCATTACCATAAAGAGGGGGAGAAAGAAGGGAGGAGAGCGTTTTCCAGCGTATCTCTCGTGGTCTGTGACGAAGGGGTGGTCCTGAAGGCCTTATCAGTTCACCAACAGCAGAAAAGGGAAAATGATTAGCATCTAATTTAACTCAATCTCCCGCTCAATGGCCCGCCATTCAAAGAGATGGATCTATATGTATTTAAGAGGTAATCACTGGTCGGAGCCCGTCTCTCAGACACCCCCTTTGTGCAGCGGGATAACCCACAAACGTATTTCCATCTGAAAGGGGATCCAATACGGCTTTATTTCTGAGAGGGAATCGAAGGGGTTGTTGTGGTTGGGTATTTGAGTTGGGTCTATGTGTGTTAGTGTGAGTATGTCTGTGTGTATGTGTGTATGTGTGAGATGGGGTAAATATTGTCATAGAGGGAGCCTGCTGCAGGTCCACAGCAGCAATGCCACATGAATCTCTGCAGCAGAACTCATGAACTGTGTGGAGTGTGTTGAGCTTGTCTTCCTGATAGCTGGAGAAAAACTTGACAAGGATAAGAAAGTCAAGAGAAGAAGATACTCTGACGGGAATGTTAGAATTGGAGAGAAAAAAAAAACTACTCTATTTCTGAAATTAAACTCAAGACTTCAATAATCTAACAAAAGTATACAAGTGAAAATCTGAGGGTGTAAATTACGCTTGGGACATCTTTCAATTGAGAAGAAGAGAAGCGTTCTTGACTCTACAGTGAGATATGACTGCTTAAATTGACCCTGGGCAATGTAGAACCAGAGAGCAGGATTGTGCTTCTTCAGCCACTGTTAAGATCTCTATGGAACACAGACTTCATGCATGTAGCCTCCAGTCTAAGACAGGGAGGGTAAAGACAAGAAGACAAGTGTAAAGTAAAACATTTGGAATAGAAAGGGTCATGTAGATTTGTGGCTGGGGTCTCTTTTTGAGGATGACAGGAGAGGAGTACACCTGAGCTGTGTTATGCATTCCATCATCTGCCTTACGCTGGTGGTTTCTCAAACACACGCGCTCGGACACGAACACGCACACACCCGTCTGGGATGGGGTAGAATTGGGGGTGTTTCTGACAAGGTGAACTTCATGCATCGCGTACATGATGTGTAACTCTCACAGGAACAAGAGCAGACCACCAGACTGAACAGTATTTCCTCTCTCTCTATCTCTCTCAGGCCTTTGTCTGTTCTGGAGAAGTCACAATGGAGCCTCTAGGTGACCAGACTCCTCTGTCCTTCATCTCCGTTCTCTCTTTCTTTTAGGAGTACAAAACAGCAGGGTTCCTCCATCCAGAGCCTACTGGATGGAGGGACCCGTGGACATAAACTGTAAAAAAGGAGAATGTGAAAAAGAGAAGAGAGAAAAAGACAGGCTATTTTACCTTAAAAGACAGACACACCTTTCATACAAAAAGGTGAAAAAAGTTATCTTCAAATTCTGGCTTAAGACCATCATAATTTGACTACAGTAAGCTTTTGAGAAATGCGAAGATGCATTTGAGAGAGTTTGGAGAGAGAAAAAAAAGAGATAGAGATAGGGCAAATAGGGAGAAAGAAGTAGAAAGAGAGAGGAACAAGGAACAAGAGAGACGTAGGGATCTGTACATTAACCAAAAGCAATTTCTGTGGCTGTGCGCTCGGCTGCTCGGAGGTTCCTGGCCAAGCTAATAGCCTTTCATTACAAGTTTCCTTCTCTGCCAATTAGAGGGCTAGTCTGTGTCTGCCCTGCCCCCCCCCCCCCCCCCCCCCCCCCCCCCACCACCACCACCACGGTCATGCCCACAGCCACCCACTTTGATCAGCCCTGTCAGTCTAATGACCAGGGAATATAGCGACAGAACAGACTCACTCAGACACACACAGAGAACACAGACTCACTCAGACTCACACAGAGAACACAGACTGTTCTCTCTGCTACCGCACGGCAAGCGATACCGACACACCAAGTCTGGATCAGCAGGATCCCGAACAGCTTCTACCCCCAAGTCATAAGAATAGTTAAAGTAGTTAACGTAGTTAATAGTTAACCAAATAGCTACCCAGACTATCTGCATTGACCCTTTTTGCACTAACGTTATGACGCTGCTACTGTTCATTATCTGTTCACTTTATTCCTAGTTGTATGTACATATCCACCTCAATTGCCTCTGTACTGGTACCCAGTGTATAATGCCACGGTATTGTTACTCATTGTATATTTATTGCTATTATTATTACGTGGTATTACTTTTCTATTATGTCTCTATTTCCATTCTCTCTGCAAAGGGGCCCGTAAGTAAGTAGTTCACTGTTAGTCTACACCTGTTCTTTACGGAGCATGTGACAAATAACATTTGATTTGATCAATTAAAAAAATATGTCAAAATAAAACATGTTTTGTGATCAGGGGACATAGGTACTCTCACAGGAACAAATACTTGAAAAGTCAGAAAGAGAAACAGACTGCACTGCAAGTCACACACACACACACACACACACACACACACACACACACACACACACACACACACACACACACACCTGGATCCAAATACAAGGCCTGTAATAAGCAATTACAGCAACTGCTGCTTTACTGTAACCCCTTCCTTCTCCTCTCTCCTTCGTTCTTCTCCTCTCTCCTTCTTTCTTCTCCTCTCTCCTTCTTTCTTCTCCTCTCTCCTTTGTTTCTCTCTCTCCTTCTGTCTTCTCCTCTCTCCTTCTTTGTTTCTCTCTCTCCTTCTTTCTTCTCCTCTCTCCTTCTTTGTTTCTCTCTCTCTCGTTCTTCTTCTGTGGTTTGTTGGAGTCCATCCTGGTCACCCCACATCAACATCACAGTCCTGTCTATTTGTGTATTTGTAAACCCATTAGCTTTTGCATAAACAGCAGATACTGTTCCTGGCGTCCACAAAAACAACACAAAACACGACGAGTAACAAAACACGACGAGTGCTGACATGTAGGGTTGTGGAATCCAATCAAATCAAAATGAATGTGTCACCTGCGTCGAATACAACAGGTGAAATGCTACTGTGAAATGCTTGCTTACAAGCCCTTAGCCAACAATGCAGTTTTAAGAGAAATAAACAATGTACATGAGCACCTGTTTGGATGTGATCAATGTTATAACTACACACATGGAGGCACTAGTTACATATTCAGTTGCAGGTCAACTGTTTGCAGAATTGACAACAGGCACAAACTGTATCTTGCAGTGTCTGAAAATGTTTCTCCACAAATACTGAAGGACACATTGAGTCAGAACAATGGAAGTAATGTTACCTGACTGACCTGAATGATGAGTGGGATTTTGGCAGCATCCAACTGCCCTCTCTTTGTTTACGACAAACACAGAGAAGGGACACGAGGAATACAGTTGATGGTACTGCTCCACACAGTCGCCATCTACCACACACACACACACACACACACACACACACACACACACACACACACACACACACACACTAACGCCTCGGAGCTAATCGCCGTGTGTCGGAGCCGTGTGTCGGAGCCGTGTGTCGGAGCCAGGCTGAGCGCTGTGGAATGTCAGGTGTGTGAATCACAAAGCCAGTGTTTACAATACGGCTGGGGTCAGGCGGACAGGTATGTTTTAACGACAACATTACCTCTCCCTGACCCGGCTAATGGACAAGGTGACCCAGCAGTTAGCGGAAGAGAGCCACACCCCTCCCCTCCCCTCTGCACCCCACCCCACCCCGGGCAAACACTCAAAAGCTTATACATTACAAGTCAAAATACAGGACATTCATCAGGAGAAAAGTAAAAATGACTAATGGAGCGTGGCTGTGGTTTCCTTAGTACTTGGCAGAGATGAAGAGAAATGAAGAAAGGACGAATGGATGGATGGATGGCTGGCTGGCTGGATGAATGAAAAAGAGAGAACGGAAGGCCATAGAGTGTAATTGTTAGTGGAAGAGATTTGATGATGAGGAATTCCATCCAAAGATTATATTAGTTAACTAGATGGACGATGCAATCAATCACATGGTGTTAAGATGCTTATTGTGACTGACACAGCTGTGTCCTCTGTACTGTACTGAATGTTCTACCACTGCTACACGGACACACACTACTACCCAACACACAAACTGTTTCTTTCTACACACACACACACACACACATAAGCACACACACACACACACACACACACACACACACACACACACAGTGAGCGATGATTGCCATACTCCTTATTACTGGTGTACAGATAACTGCTTGGCTCCCTTGGGCCTGCCAATCCACTGTAATCCCTCAAACACTCTGCATTTTCATTTCAAACAAAAGCTAAATCCGTCAGAAGACACAGGGAAGCATTCTGTTCTCTGCTCTTTTTTCCCTCATCCCTCTTTTTTGTTGTCGTCTCTGTATTTCTGTCTGCATGTTCCAACCACTTGTTCCCCCCCTCTGCTTGTTCTGCTTATGAAATTCAATATAAGAATGATAAACGATGCCGTGCTCAACAAAAACCATTGAATCAACTGAGAGTGAATTTGGACTGATAGTCACTATAATTGAATATATTCCCTCACTTGTTTTATTCTGAGTCCACCATGATTAGATACAGTACACGGCGAGTGCTACAGATCCAGCAGACGCTTGTATAGGAAACTCACAACCAATGCAGTTGGCTGATATAGAAGCTAACATCCCTGCATCTCTCCTTCCCCCAATTGCCCATCCTCATATCAGTGATCAAAGTATGCTTAACATTCTCAACTCCTGCAGCAAAGGATACACTGTAACGGCGTTCGTCTGTTGAAAGAGAGTCGGACCGAAATGCAGCGTGGTGGTTACTCATGATCTTTAATGAAGGAAAAGTGACGATACATGAAATAACTAAATAAATACAAAAAACAACAAACGGAACGTGAAACTTATTACAGCCTATCTGGTGAAACTACACAGAGACAGGAACAATCACCCACGAAATACAAAGTGAAACTCAGGCTACCTAAATACGGTTCCCAATCCGAGACAACGAGAATCACCTGACTGCTGATTGAGAACCGCCTCAGGCAGCCAAGCCTATACAACACCCCTAATCAGCCGCGATCCCAAATACTACAAACCCCAATACGAATTACAACAACATAAACCCCTGTCACACCCTGGCCTGACCAAATATATAACAAAAACACAAAACACTAAGACCAAGGCGTGACATACACAAAATAAATGCGTATAGTGTTTGCATATAGCAGACCGTAAACACCACATGTAGCATCTCTAATGTGTCTTGTGGTTTAAATCATTGGCTATGTCATGCACCGTACTGTGTTGCATGGTTCACCATTGAGGTATTTCTGTTTAAAGAAGTCTACAATATGCATATTCTATAGATCATCACCTGCCAGACATACTACAGTCCACAGAAACCAACAATAGAAGACAGTTATTATGACGAGTAGCTATGGCCACCCAGACTCATAGCGAAGGTGCGTGGGGGAGAAATGGGAGAGCGAGAGACCCCAGATTAACCCACTGTCCCCTTGTCTGTCTGTCCCCCCCCACCCCACCCACCTTCCCCCTGCAGTATCCTAGCTGCCAGTCAAAGGGCTGTCTCCGTGGTGACGGGCAGGTGAGGCAATTAAGGTGATGACAGAAGACAAGAGACCATTACATACGGGCAGAGGAGAGAAAATCTAATTGAAATTGGATATTGCAGTCTCCTGAAAAAAAGAGAGAAATCGATTGTTAAGGAGGTGGGGAGGATGGAGGGATAGAGGGGGTAGATAGAGGGGGTATGGGGGAAAATATGCAGTCTAGTCATTTTCCCTCTCCTCTAAGTATAAGTAAGACTTAAGCAAAAATGGCTGAGATGAAATCCGGGGTTGTGACTGAGACACACTGGTGTTGCCTTATTTAAGTCACATGCTGGGCTAAACCTCTTAGATTACAAAACACTTTGGCTGTGTGTGCACGTTTCTGCCATTTAATTATCAGTTAATATTCCCTGCTGGTGCGCCGTGGACACATCACACACACAAACGCACACACACACTCATTCAAGTGGGCATAAGGATTAAGGACAGTTGGAAATCCTCAGGTTTAAATGAGACAATGCAGTAAACAAGTCTTGTAGGAAAACAATAGGATAGACATACACATCGCCGAGGGGTGTGGGAGGCATATTTTTGGCACCGTGTCTCTCATCACCACACTGCACTTCACTCCCCGTCTCCCCCCCTTCAAATGATCTCCTCCACAGACATGACTGTCACTACAGCCATTACCAGTGTCCATTCAGGCTCTGCCCGGCTGCCCAAAGGGCTCCTTGTTCCTCCCAGTCGCACGGCTGCCCAGCCACAGCCCACTGGCCCACTGGCTACTGACCCCTGGCTGCGGCTCCGGCGCCCTCCATTAAGCCTAATTGCAACAGTGGAAGTGGTGCAGACCGAGGCTCCACATTAGAGCCAATTAGGGCCGCCCAGGCCGGACCCTGTCGGGGGTAGGGTTACCCAGGACCAGGTAGATCCTATGGGGGGGACAGGTGGACACCACTCAGACCCAGGGGCCAGGGGCTGGAGCTGAAAGGTAAATACGTTGGATAGAAAGAGACGAGGGAGAGAGAGAGACAAAGAGAGACAGAAAAAGAGAGAGAGAGAGCTTGTGTCTCTTCATTCATGCGTGTGGATGTGAGGTGGACTGCGACCTGGGGAGACAGCAGTCCTTTTAGGCCGTCACTGGAAGGGAGACAATAAGGGTTGGGTCTTGCCTTCAAATAAAGGGAAGACATCCTCCTCTTTAAAGAAGAGTCTCCCCTCTGTCTGCGTCTGGACAGGGCCCCTGCAGGTATGAAGAGAGGGATGAAAGGTACTAAAGATAAACATTCTCCTGACACCGTTACACCGTTACACCGTTACACCGTTACACCTAGCAATTGCAATCACTATGAGGATTTGCTCTTGTATGAGTTCATATACAGGATCCGACATTGCAATTACAGATTCAGTAAAAGGTTCACAAACCGTCGGACTCGGTCAGTGGTCTCAACCTGTACCTAAAACAAAAATACATGTCAGCCACTTAGTGAACAGTCACCCATACTGTGCTAGTGTACATATCACCACAGTATCACCTCACCACACAACACAAGACTCTATCACTGTAGTAACTGCAAAGCAGCCCAACCTGAACAATACGATGAATTATGGGTATAGGGCTAGAAATAACACAGTCGTTAAGTTAATTGTCGACCCGGTCGTACTGCAGCTTTACCCAAGACTCAACGCTGTCAACACACTGTCAGATATGATCTATAGAGGCTGAACTTTCTTTGTTTGGGGCTTAACAGATAAACCTCACACACACCCACGGTACACACACACACACGACTCTGGCATACTCCACCGTATGTATCATAGGCCCATGAACACGCCAGCTGTCACATAAAGACTTGACACTAACTTGACTCATTACGTTAGTCATTGTGTCGTTTCCTGTCATGATTAGATTAAAGAGATACGGCTGTACAACTACGGTATATATATAATATATATATGCCTCATATTTGATGTGCTTTCAGTTGAAAGGTCTACAGAAGAGGGAGACCGAGACGGAGAGAGAGAGAGAATCAGCCTGTCAAAGTTCGGCTGCTCTCACCCTGCAGGGGCAGAGCTGACTTTTGTTACGTTGACCGGGAATCATTGACATAACATTACCCAGACGTTCAAGACAACATTCCTATGGTCACTACCTGGCTTGGCCAGTCAGTGTGTTTGTCTCGACAGGGGAAAAAGACCAACAGCAGATCAAATCCTATCATCAACATGGGGCGATAGTTGGTTTATGTGTGTGTTTGTATGTGTTTGGGTTATGGGAGAATGGTAATGGTGATCGGTGCACTGGGGGGAGTGTGGGTGGTTTATCAAGGGGTGTGTGTGTTGGGGGGGGGGTCATTTCCAGACACCCCCTGTTATCTCCAGCTGAGGTGTGCTGGAGGGAGATTAAACAACCTACCAGGCCTAGTGGATTCTGACTGCCTGCTGCTAACACAGACAGAGAGAACGAGAGAAAGAAAGAGAAAAATACCACTGTAGCTTCTGCTCCAGCTGTTTGTTGTTAGCAGAGAAGGAAATCCTTGTTCCAAACACTGATAAGCACATGAAGTATTTCTGTCCCCAAGGGGAGAGAGAGAGAGGAGAGATTCTGGGTTCTGTAGATCGACTGTAATGAATATCAATGGCGCTGGATAGTGGATGATCCCTGTTCCCGCATCCCTTTGGGCCTTTATCAACTGTATACCCCTCCTTCACTGACACCATCACGATGGGATACTATGCATGAGAATGCAGGGTTTAATATATGGTAATGCTATGTAAACACGGCTGATCTGAGTCGGGAGATTTTATGGGGAGAATGGATCGTCGGTCGCGGCCGCAGAATTTATCTCCAAACCAACTGTAGCCTCTGAGCATATTTATCTAAAAATGAATATGACATGGAACGGGGGGAAATGGATAGTGCAAACTCAGCACAACTTTGCCAGATCGCTCTCCTTCATTGTGTGTCTCCCTCGCTGCACCTCCCCCTCTCGCTCTCCTCTCCCGCTCACTTTTTCAGTTCCCCTAACTAACAACTTCTTAGGCCCCGGAGACACAAGGGGCTTATTCAAATCAGTGTTCCTGAGTTTGAGAGGTTACCTGAGCTCGTGTGAAAACACACAATATGGCCGCCACCACACCCGACATGTCTACCACACAGACACAACCTGACTGGGGTCTGGTTTCTCTTCTCTAAACTGTCGGTCTGGTACGACCAGGAACAGAATGTCTTCTCATAGAAAGAGGGATGACAGCCTATTGTCTATGAAGTGGTGTGCGCTACCCTGCTTTCTGAGGAGTTAATTAACACATTCCAAAGAAAAGAACAAAACTTGTTGATATATTGCATTTGATAGACTACATATTGATCGAGAACAACGCATTAATTCAACAGTTTCAGGAATATCCTTCTCTGTTAATCATTTCATAAATGAAGAGGAAGGGTCAATTTCACATTCAATCCTGTTTTGCCTGCAAGCTCTGCTCCTATACTCTAGAACCTAAAAGGGTTCTTCAGCTGGCCCCATAGGATAACCCTTTGAAATACCCTTTTTGGTTCAAGGTAGAACCCTTTTGTGTTCAATGTAAAACCTTTTCCACAAAAGGTTCTACATGGATACCAAAACTGCGTGGAACAAAAAATGGTTATCCTATGCGGACAGCCGAAGTACCCCTTTTTAAGAGTATAAAGAAAGGTGGCTGAAGAAAAAGAGAGGGAAAGAGAGAGAGGTGTGTGTGAGTGTGTTAGTGAGATGCCGTAGCCCGGAGCAGCGAGGTAGGATTTGTAAGCCCTTTGTAAGTAACAGGCTCCACTCTACTGAGGCTGAAGGTATGTTTTTGTGTGAGTAATCCGTGATAGATGTTTTAATTGAAAGCACAAGGCTTTTAGGGCACAAGGCTTTTTTAGTCACACAGGCATAGTCACACAGGCATAGAGTCACACAGTCATAGAGTCACACAGTCACTCAGGCATAGAGTCACACAGTCATACAACTCTCCTTCCATGGCCTCCAACTGCTCTTAAATACAAGTAAAACTAAATGCATGCTTTTCAACCGATCGCTGCCTGCACCTGCCCTGACTTAGAATATGTGGACAACTACAAATACCTAGATGTCTAGTTAGACTGTAAACTATCCTTCCAGACTCACATCAAACATCTCCAATCCAAAGTTAAATCTAGAATTGGCTTCCTATTTCGCAACAAAGCATCCTTCACTCATGCTGCCAAACATATCCTCGTAAAACTGACCATCCTACCGATCCTCGACTTCGGCGATGTCATTTACAAAATAGCCTCCAATACCCTACTCAATCAATTGGATGCAGTCTATCACAGTGCCATCCGTTTTGGCACCAAAGCCCCATATACTACTCACCACTGCGACCTGTACGCTCTCGTTGGCTGGCCCTCGCTTCATACTCGTCGCCAAACCCACTGGCTCCAGGTCATCTACAAGACCCTGCTAGGTGAAGTCCCTCCTTATCTCAGCTCGCTGGTCACCATAGCAGCACCCACCTGTAGCACGCGCTCCAGCAGGTATATCTCTCTGGTCACCCACAAAACCAATTCCTCTTTGGCCGCCTCTCCTTCCAGTTCTCTGCTGCCAATGACTGGAACGAACTACAAACATCTCTGAAACTGGAAACACTTATCTCCCTCACTAGCTTCAAGCACCAGCTGTCAGAGCAGCTCTCAGATTACTGCACTTGTACATAGCCCATCTATAATTTAGCCCAAACAACTGCCTCTTCCCCTACTGTATTTATTTTGCTCCTTTGCACCCCATTATTTCTATTTCTACTTTGCACATTCTTCCACTGCAAATCTACCATTCCAGTGTTTTACTTGCTATATTGTATTTACTTTGCCACCATGGCCTTTTTTTGCCTTTACCTCCCTTATCTCACCTCATTTGCTCACATCCTATATAGACTTATTTTTGTACTGTATTATTGACTGTATGTTTGTTTTGCTCTACGTGTAACTCTGTGTTGTTATATGTGTCGAACTGCTTTGCTTTATCAGGGCCAGGTCGCAGTTGTAAATGAGAACTTGTTCTCAACTTGCCTACCTGGTTAAATAAAACTGAAATAATAAATAAATACAAATACAGTCACACAGTCACCCAGTCATACAGTCACACAGTCACAGAGTCACACAGGCATGGAGTCACACAGGCATAGAGTCACACAGTCACACAGGTATAGAGTCACACAGTCACACGGGCATAGAGTCACACAGGCATCGAGTCACACAGTCACACAGTCACACAGGCATAGAGTCACACAGGCATAGAGTCACATAGTCACACAGGCATAGAGTCACACAGTCACACAGTCATACAGTCGCACAGTCATACAGTCAAAGAGTCACGCAGTCACACAGGCATAGAGTCACACAGTCACACAGTTACACAGGCATAGAGTCACACAGTCACCCAGTCACACAGGCATAGAGTCACACAGGCATAGAGTCACACAGTCACACGGGCATAGAGTCACACAGTCATACAGTCACACAGTCATACAGTCATACAGTCAAAGAGTCACACAGTCCCACAGGCATAGAGTCGTACAGTCACACAGTCATACAGTCACACATTCAGACAGACATACAGGCCTAGGTCACAGTCATACAGTCAGACAGACATAGAGGTCTAGGTCACAGTCAGACAGTCAGACAGACATACAGGCCTAGGTCACAGTCATACAGTCACACAGTCATACATTCAGACAGACATACAGGCCTAGGTCAAATCAAATCATCAAATCAAATGTATTTATACAGCCCTTCGTACATCAGCTGATATCTCAAAGTGCTGTACAGAAACCCAGCCTAAAACCCTAAACAGCAAGCGATGCAGGTGTTGAAATACGTTGGCTAGGAAAAACTCCCTAGAAAGGCCAAATCCTAGGAAGAAACCTAGAGAGGAACCAGGCTGTGAGTGGTGGCCAGTCCTCTTCTGGCTGTGCCGGCGGGAGATTATAACAGAACATGGCCAAGATGTTCAAATGTTCATAAATGACCAGCATGGTCAAATAATAGGTCTGGGACAGGTAGCACGGACAGGTAGCACAGGTCAGGATTCCATAGCCGCAGGCAGAACAGTTGAAACTGGAGCAGCAGCACAGCCAGGTGGACTGGGGACAGCAAGGAGTCATCATGCCAGGTAGTCCTGAGGCATGGTCTTATGGCTCAGGTCCTCTGAGAGAGAGAAAGAAAGAGAGAAAGAGAGAATTAGAGAGAGCATACTTAAATTCACACAGGACACAGGATAAGACGGGAGAAGTACTCCAGATATAACAAACTGACCCTAGCCCCCCGACACATAAACTACTGCAGCATAAGTACTGGAGGCTGGGACAGGAGGGGTCAGGAGACACTGTGGCCCCATCCGATGATACCCCCCAGACAGGGCCAAACAGGAAGGATATAACCCCACCCACTTTGCCAAAGCACAGCCCCCACACCACTAGAGGGATATCTTCAACCACTAACTTACCATCCTGAGACAAGGCCGAGTATAGGTCACAGTCATACAGTCAGACAGACATACAGGCCTAGGTCACAGTCATACAATCATACAGTCATACAGTCACACAGTCACACAGTCATACAGTCAGGCACAGATACAGGCCTAGGTCACAGTCATACAGTCATACAGTCATACATTCAGACAGACATACAGGCCTAGGTCACAGTCAAACACAGTGCTAAAATTTTAAGAATTGGGAAAAACACTGTACATGGATTTACTTCTGGCTAAATACTTCTCTATATCTATACACTAAGCCACAATAATCATCATGTGGAGTGAGAAGAGAAAGTATGTGAAATCCTTAAAGTTTACAATGTACAAATGGCAAAGTATTTCCCCCGAAGTGAATCACTGAACACCATTTCTCATCATATTACTTTGAAGTCAGTCCCCATTAAAGCCAGGCCATTTAAGTAATTTAAGTCAGACTAACTACTAAGTGATCCCATAGGGACAGTAAATCACTGTGGAGTCCTGCAGCAGGACAGCCAGCCAGGCGGGCAGGCAGATGGGTGGGGCTGGGACTTGGCTGGGGCTGGTCAGGTCTAAAATGTGGAGTGGGCTGACAGCACAGGGAGCTGTGGATTCTAAACGTGATGAGCTTAGGTCACAGGGGTTAACCCTGTTTGACCTGGAGGGGTGTAGGGGGGTTAGAAGGTGTAAGCCTGGTCTGGCTGGAACCCTCCTCCCCCTCCTACCTCCTCCCCTCACAAACCCTCCTCACCTCCTCAGGCAGACTCCACTGCGAGCGGGTTGGGGCATTCCAGAATTCCTATCCACCCCTGTACACACTTCATCCACCCCCAAATACCTGAGATATTCCACTACCAGCTACCTTTATTTGAAGAAGACTCCTTCTATTGAAACTGGGCTATGCTGTTGACAGTCAGTGAATGAGAGAGGAGGAGTGGTGGGGGCTACACAGCGCAGACAATCTTCACAGGGATGTCTCCCTCTCTCCTCTGTCACTAACCGCCAATTTACCCCCGACGTACGCCTCGGAATCAAAAAACTTCATTAACATTTTAAATAAATAAAAACAACGCAAAAAAATGAAGTTATTGAATTCTGAACCCTTTGATAGATTTATCCCCCAACCCCAGAATAATGCAAAATAAGATTTAATAACACCTTTCATATGGATAGTACAAAGCCTGGTATTTCCATTAAAGTGTAAATCGGCGTTGGGTAAAAGGCAACGTTGCCTCTAAGCTTATTGATGTGCAGTTCAGAGCAGCCGGGCGGTATTGTTTCATGCTAAAGCTTGACGGATGTCAAGGTGATTATTTTTTAGATCAACCCGTAAGAAGACAAGGTTTGGAAATGTTCAAATATTAAAATACAGACAGGCGACACAAAAACCTTCAAATGTTTGTTTTACGGGGAGGGGAGAGTGGAGACCGGAGACAAACTCCCGCTGAGTTTCAGTGTTCAATCAGAGTTACACGACGCCTAGTATGGATAGTTCAAAAAATATCACATTTCTGGGATTCTTCTGACGTCTAGAAAAATAGTTTTGAATAATCATTACAGAACGGTGCAACAATGAGCAGAGACAGTGTGAGTGAACGATGTATTAACATATCAGTTCCTAATGCACAGCGTTTCTAAGCCAAACTGAAGGTAGAGAAAGAGAGGGAGAGGGAGAGAGAATATGTACAATATGAGTATTATCAATTTACACTTGCACACACACACACACACACACACAGCAGGGCTTCATGCCAGGGTTAACAGTAATTAAGTGTATCAGAGTTTGCTGAGAGGGTAATTTACCTTTACCATCGGTCCTATTAGCCAACGTACAACCAATTGATAATAAAATAGACGAACTATGAGCACGTATATCCTATTAAAAACTGTTGTATCTTATGTTTCACGAGTCGTGGCTGAACGACAACATGATTAACATACAGCTGGCAGGATTTAAGCTTTTTTGGCAGTATAGAACAGCGGCCTCTGGTAAGACAAGGGACGGCGGCCTGTGCATATTTGTAAACAACAGCTGGTGCACGAAATCCAAGTAAGTCTCGAGGTTTTGCTCACCTGAGGTAGAGTATCTCATGATAAGCTGTAGACCACACTATTTACCAAGAGAGTTTACATCTATATTTTTCGTAGCTGTCTATATACCACCACAGACCGAAGACCACACTCAATGAGCTGTACACGGCCATAAGCAAACAGGAAAATGCTCATCCAGAGGCCACGATCCTAGTGGCCAGGGACGTTAATGCAGGGAAACTCATATCAGTTTTACCTCATTTCTATCAGCATGTTAAATGTGCAACCAGAGGAGAAAAAAACTCTAGACCACCTTTACTCCACACACAGAGATGCATACAAAGCTCTCCCATGCCCTCCATTTGGCAAATCTGACCATAATTCTGTTCTCCTGATTCCTGCTGACAAGCAAAAACTAAAGCAAAAACTAAAGCAGGAAGCACCAGTGACTCGGTCAATAAGACCGTGGTCAGATGAAGCAGATGCTAAACTACAGGACTGTTTTGCTAGCACAGACTGGAATATGTTCCAGGGTTCTTCCGATGGCATTGAGGATTACACCACATCAGTCACTGGCTTCATCAATAAGTGCATCGATGACGTCATCCCCACAGTGACCGTATGTACATACCCCAACCAGAAGCCATGGATTGCAGGCAACATACACACTGAGCTAAAGGGTAGAGCTATCACTTTCAAGGAGTTGGACTCTAACCCGGAAGCTTATGAGTAATCCAGCTATGCCCTCAGACGAACCACCAAACAGGCAAAGCGTCAAAAAAGGACTACGCTCGTCGGATGTGCCTTACAAACTATTACAGACTACAAAGGGAAGCACAGCCACAAGCTTCCCAGTGACACAAACATATCAGACAAGCTAAATCGCTTCGAGGCAAGTAACACTGAAACATGCATGAGAGCACCAGCTGTTCCGGACTACCGTGGACTACGGTCACTGAGTTTTTTTTCTCTCCATAGCCGATGTGAGTAAGACGTTTAAACAGGTCAACATTCACAAGGCCGCAGGGCCAGACGGATTACCAGGATGTGTACTCCTAACATACGCTGACCAACTGGTAAGTGTCTTCACTGACATTTTCAACCTGTCCCTGAGTCTGTAATACCAACATGTTTCAAGCAGACCACAATAGTCCCTGTGCCCAAGAACACTAAGGTAACCTGATTAAATGACTACTGACCCGTAGCACTCACATGTAGCCATGAGATGCTTTGTAAGACTGGTCATGGCTCACATCAATGCCATTATCCCAGAAACTCTAGACCCACTCCAATTTGCATAACGCCCCAAAATATCCACAGATGACGCAATCTCTATTGCACTCAACACTGTCCTTTTCCACCTGGACAAATGGAACACATATGTCAGAATGCTATTCATTGACTACAGCTCAGCATTCAACACCATAGTGCCCTCTAAGCTCATACGAAGCTCAGATCACTGGTACTGAACACCTCCCTCTGCAACTGGATCCTGGACTTCCTGACGAGCTGCCCCCAGGTGGTAAGGTTAGGAAACAACACATATGCCACGCTTATCCTCAACACGGGGGCCCCTCAGGGGTGAATGCTCGGTCCCCTCCTGTACTCCCTGTTCACTCATGACTGCATGGCCAGGCACGACCACAACACCATCGTCAAGTTTGCCAATAACACAACAGTGGTAGGCCTGATCACAGACAATGATGAGACAGCCTATAGGGAGGAGGCCAGAGACCTGGTTGTGTTGAGCCAGGACAACAACCTCTCCCTCAACATGATCAAGACAAAGGAGATGATTGTGGACTACGGGAAAGGAGGTCCGAGCACGCTCCCATTCTCATCGACAGGGCTGTAGGTGAACAGGTTGAGAGCTTCAAGTTCCTTGGTGTCCACATCACCAACGAACTATCACGGTCCAAACATACAAAGACAGTCGTGAAGAGGGCACGACAAAACCTATTCACCCTCAGGAGAGTGAAAATATTTGGCGTGGGTTCTCAGATCCTAAAAAGGTTCTACAACTGCACCATCGAGCAGCATGACTGGTTGGTTCAACCACTGGTTGCATCACTTCCTGCTATGGAAACTGCTCGACCTCCGACCGCAATGTACTGCAGAGGGTAGTGCGTACGGCCCAGTACATCACTGCCATCCAGGACATTTATATTTGGCTGTGTCAGAGGAAGGCCCTAAAAATTGTCAAAGACTCCAGCCACCCAGGTAGACTGTTCTCTCTGCTACTGCACGGTAAGCAGTACCGGAGCGCCAAGTCGAGGTTCAAAAGGCTTCTTAACAGCTTCTACCCCCAAGCCGTAAGACTCCTGAACAGCTAATCAAAGGGCTACCCAGACCCCTCTTTTACACTGCTGCTACTCTCTGTTTATTATCTATGCATAGTCACTTTAACTCTACCTACATGTACATATTACCTCAACTAACCGGTGCCCCCTGTATATAGCCTCACTATTGTTATTTTACTGCTGCTGTTTAATTATTTATTTTCTATTTTTACTTATCTTTTTTTTCTTAACACTTAACACTTATTATTTATTTTTTCTTAAATTCTTAAAACATTGTTGGTTAATTAGTAAGTAAGCATTTCACTGTAAGTTTACACCTGTTGTATTCAGCGCATGTGACAAATACAAGTTTATTTTATTTGACCTGTAATAAGTCTAAAGTCTAGAACCTTTCAGAAGCAGACCTGACCCCCCCTGACCTGTCCCTAAGCCCCACCTCCTCAGAGGTCAAACTGGTTGAACCCAAACCTCCTCTCCATCAATGACCTTATTTTATCCCCTGCTGAATCCTCCTCCGACATTAAGCTACAAAACACATAAAACATGCCTCAAATGACGGGAACATTCTCACAGCGTAAGATCACTGTGCAAACTCTTAGCTCCCACATCCCTCTTTCACATAATATCACTCTTTGTTGCACTCCCTCCCATCTCTCTCTCTTTCTTTTAAAAGCCAGTGTTCTGGGAGTCATCTGGGGACAGACAGACCATAATTTGACACAATTAGACAGATTTATGTCCCTAATTAACCAGCTATGGCTGACTGGGGAATCTCCCTCAGTCGCCACAACCTGAAACACAGACCTGCAAGTGCCCAGGTAGTGTGTGTGTGTGTGTGTGTGTGTGTGTGTGTGTGTGTGTGTGTGTGTGTGTGTGTGTGTGTGTGTGTGTGTGTGTGTGCGCACATGCGTGCGTGCGTGTGTGCGTACAGTTGAAGTCGGAAGTTGACATACACTTAG
>NC_034192.2:8648024-8735524 GCF_002021735.2 Oncorhynchus kisutch
ATGAAAGACCGCGATGAGTAGTCCTCAGGGCTTCTGGCAGAACCAAACAATCCCACCTCAATTCAGCACTAAGAACTCAGTACACACACACACACATACACACACTACGATCCTAATACTGTGGCACTGTGTCAACTCAGCCCTAAATACTTAATGCTGACACACACAACACACACACACGGTAGCTACACCATATAGACATGCCATCATACTGTATGTAGGCCTACATCACCTTACAGCTTCCTTTGTGGAAATTCACCAATATCATTGTGTTTCGATCGGCCTGTAATTGTATATGCTATTTAAGGGACTACCATTTTGTCCATTGAGGAGTGTATTACCCAGGGTTCACCTGGCTCAAACACGCAAGTAAGGCACACGCTGAAGAAGGAGAGAGACTGTGTAATCTATGCATCACTGGCTGCATGGGATTATCGCTGAAAAATAGAGGGGGGGGGGCAGAGAAAAATAGATGACAGGTTACTCTCTCTCCGTCTGAAATACCAGACGCAGCAGAGGAGGGGATTTGATTCACTTTTTAAAATGTCACCCAACATCTGCTTCATATTTATGATCGTGGTGCTGCCTCTCTGATGCCCCTTCAACACTTGAGCGATTTTTATCTCTTTTTAGGATTACCCCCACTATCCACCGATGCATAATTTATAAAGCTAATCTTTCAACGAACGACGGCAGAGAGGGAGAGAGAGAGGAGGAAAGAAATGGATTAGAAAAAACCTGCGCCATAGATTTTCAACTGATATCTTAAAAACCAGCGGTTGATTTTAAAAATGATACCTAAAGTATATCATGTATTCATTAATAGGATTATAAGAGATGGACCTAAAATAAAGCAGAAAACAATGGAGACGTTGTTCCTCGTCTCCTCTTTAACACAGATGGAGCTGTGTCTGTCTCTGTAGCCTGTGTTTGTGTGTGTGTGTGTGTGTGTGTGTGTGTGTGTGTGTGTGTGTGTGTGTGTGTGTGTGTGTGTGTGTGTGTGTGTGTGTGTGTGTGTGTGTGTGTGTGTGTGTGTGTCTCTGTAGCCTGTGTGTGTGTGTGTGTGTGTGTGTGTGTGTGTGTGTGTGTGTGTGTGTGTGTGTGTGTGTGTGTGTGTGTGTGTCTGTAGCCTATGTGTGTGTGTGTGTGTGTCTGTAGCCTGTGTGTGTGTGTAGCCTATGTGTGTGTGTGTGTGTGTCTGTAGCCTGTGTGTGTGTGTGTGTGTGTGTGTGTGTGTGTGTGTGTGTGTGTGTGTGTGTGTGTGTGTGTGTGTGTGTGTGTGTGTGTGTGTGTGTGTGTGTGTGCGCGTGTGTGTGTTTTTCCTTTTCATAATTTGCAATGCCTTCCATTTACAAAATGCTTATCAGATTTCACTGATAACGTCTGGCTGTCATTAATACCACTAATGACTATATACCCCACACACACACACCTCCTGATGATGGTGGTATAGCGCCAGTCTGGGGTATTTCTGGGTACTATTTGACCTCCATTTGTTGTCCTTCTGATTGTTACATTTTTTATGCCTAGGACCTGACACAAAGACCTGCACCTCCCTCTCTGCTGGGTGAAAACCACCCTTATCCTCTCCTCTGTCCCTCAGTCCCTTCCCCTCCCATCTTCCTTCCAACATTCTAGTCTGACGTGACAGTTTCGTCTTCCCCTCTCCTCTTTTTCCTCCCCTTATGCT
This sequence comes from Oncorhynchus kisutch, assembly GCF_002021735.2. NCBI lineage: Eukaryota > Metazoa > Chordata > Actinopteri > Salmoniformes > Salmonidae > Oncorhynchus > Oncorhynchus kisutch. The sequence continues at coordinate 8,649,715 of NC_034192.2, forward strand.
AGTCTCTCTCCCTCCTCCCCTCCTCCCCCCACCTCCATCCCTCCTTCCCTCAGCTTTGTTATGAAAAGTACACAGTTTCGATAGAGTGCCCTTCTGACATTTTCGACTTATTAGCTAGTTTTCATACCGACTTCAATCAACCTCCTTAATCCTCACAGGGAAAAGCGCTTTTAATTCGCTGATGGACCGATAAGGCAGCCAAATGCCCGAGCCGTGCCGCTTGCAGAAGGCAGCGCTAGCAAACCAGGGCCTCGGAAGAGAAAAAAAGAAAAAAGAAGAAAAGAACCCCTACAAAAAAAAATGGTTTACACGTAGATGAATCGTGCTAACAAGATGGAACCCTGGGCATTAGGAGTCGATCTGAATTTCCTATCTGTCATTTTTTCTCTCTTCCCTTCTTCCCTCCATTCCGCCCCCCGCCACATTCGTTCTGTGTTTTCTTCCTCCCTCTCCCTCTCTCTCTCCTCCTTCTTCTCCGCCATTACCCTTGCTGATTGCAATCTTTAAGCGCCATTGGGCCCACTGCTTCTGCCGTTTTTAATCTGCCTTTAATCCCAAAGATTTTAAATATTCCCCAGCTCCCGGAGACTGGAGGCAATTAACTGCCCTTCTGATGCTCCTCTTATCAGTTGCCTCCTTGTATCTCTCTGAAGCAGCCTCAAGACACTGCCAGGGCTGACAAATAATACCGCCATTTACTGCAGAGCCTCCTCCGGGACTGGCAGGGAGCGCGCCGGCAGAGCCCTCTGCCGCATTCTGAACAGGTATTAGAGAAACACCTCATAGAGAGAGGGGAGAGGAAAGACACAGCAACAACACAACACAATGTGTGGGATGTGTGTGTTTGTTGTGGATGTGTGTTTGTATGGATGTGTGTTTGTGTGGATGTGTGTGTTTGTGTGGATATGTGTGTTTGTGTGGATATGTGTGTTGTCTGGATTTATGTGTTTGTGTATATGTGTGGATGTGTGTGTTTGTGTGGATGTGTGTGTTTGTGTGGATGTGTGGATGTGTATATGTGTGGGTGTGTGTGTTTGTGTGGACGTGTGGATGTGTGTGTTTGTGTGGATGTGTGGATGTGTATATGTGTGGGTGTGTGTGTTTGTGTGGATGTGTGTGTTTGTGTGGACGTGTGTTTGTATGGATATGTGTGTTGTCTGGATTTATGTGTTTGTGTGGATGTGTGTTGGGTGGATGTGTGTTTGTGTGGATGTGTGTGTTGTCTGGATTTATGTGTTTGTGTATATGTGTGGATGTGTGTGTTTGTGTGGATGTGTGTGTTTGTGTGGATGTGTGGATGTGTATATGTGTGGGTGTGTGTGTTTGTGTGGACGTGTGGATGTGTGTGTTTGTGTGGATGTGTGGATGTGTATATGTGTGGGTGTGTGTGTTTGTGTGGATGTGTGTGTTTGTGTGGACGTGTGTTTGTATGGATATGTGTGTTGTCTGGATTTATGTGTTTGTGTGGATGTGTGTTGGGTGGATGTGTGTTTGTGTGGATGTGTGTGGATGTGTGTTTGTGTGGATGTGTGTGGATGTGTGTTTGTGTGGATGTGTGTGGATGTGTGTGTTTGTGTGGATGTCTGTTTGTGTGGATGTGTGTTTGTGTGGATGTGTGTTTGTATGGATGTGTGGACGTGTGGACGTGTGTTTGTATGGATGTGTGTTTGTATGGATGTGTGTTTGTATGGATGTGTGGACGTGTGTTTGTATGGATGTGTGTTTGTATGGATGTGTGTTTGTATGGATGTGTGTTTGTGTGTTTGTGTGGATGTGTGTTTGTATGGATGTGTGTTTGTGAGGATGTGTGTTTGTATGGATGTGTGTTTGTATGGATGCGTGTTTGTATGGATGTGTGTTTGTATGGATGTGTGTTTGTATGGATGTGTGGACGTGTGGACGTGTGTTTGTGAGGATGTGTGTTTGTATGGATGTGTGTTTGTATGGATGTGTGTTTGTATGGATGTGTGTTTGTGTGGATGTGTGTTTGTATGGATGTGTGTTTGTATGGATGTGTGTTTGTATGGATGTGTGTTTGTATGGATGTGTGTTTGTATGGATGTGTGTTTGTATGGATGTGTGTTTGTGTGTTTGTGAGGATGTGTGTTTGTGTGTTTGTGTGGATGTGAGTGTGTGTATTCTACGTTGTCTTCTAACTCTGTGCTGATATGAGTGGTGCCCATATGATTGTTAAAACCTCTCAGAGGAGGGATGGAAACAGTGAGGAACACATCAAAATTGTTAACCCCTTGTCTTGTTGTTGTCATAACGTGTCTTGATTTCAAAGATAATCACACTGTGGAATAAAAAAAATGGATGACATAGCTCCAGTAGCAGATTACATTACTTTACGATTTCGTATCTGAGTAAAATAGCTAAATAATTTAACTCAAATGAGGGACACATGACGAAACACACTTCATCTGTGTTTAGTTTAGAATTTGGCTCTAACAAATATTGGAAAAGGATGATACATCTTGCTTGATTTGTCAAAGCAAATTGATGAATGCAATCAGCAGCATGTGTACCACGCACCCAGCACTATGACACCACCACACTGTAGCAGGCACCCAGCACTATGACACCACCACACTGTAGCAGGCACCCTGCCCTATGACACCACCACACTGTAGCAGGCACCCTGCCCTATGACACCACCACACTATAGCAGGCACCCAGCACTATGACACCACCACACTGTAGCAGGCACCCTGCCCTATGACACCACCACACTGTAGCAGGCACACTGCCCTATGACACCACCACACTGTAGCATGCACCCTGCCCTATGATACCACCACACTTTAGCAGGCACCCTGCCCTATGACACCACCACACTGTAGCAGGCACCCTGCCCTATGACACCACCACACTGGAGCAGGCACCCTGCCCTATGACACCACCACACTGTAGCAGGCACCCTGCCCTATGACACCACCACACTGTAGCAGGCACCCTGCCCTATGACACCACCACACTGTAGCAGGCACCCTGCCCTATGACACCACCACACTGTAGCAGGCACCCTGCCCTATGACACCACCACACTGTAGCAGGCACCCTGCGCTATGACACCACCACACTGTAGCAGGCACCCTGCCCTATGACACCACCACACTGTACCACACACCCTGCCCTATGACACCACCACACTGTAGCATGCACCCTGCCCTATGACACCACCACACTGTAGCAGGCACCTTGCCCTATGACACCACCACACTGTAGCAGGCACCCTGCCCTATGACACCACCTCACTGTAGCAGGCACCCTGCCCTATGACACCACCACACTGTAGCAGGCACCCTGCCCTATGACACCACCACACTGTAGCAGGAACCCTGCCCTATGACACCACCACACTGTAGCAGGCACCCTGCCCTATGACACCACCACACTGCAGCAGGCACCCTGCCCTATGACACCACCACACTGTATCAGGCACCTTGACCTATGACACCACACTGCAGCAGGCATCTTGCCCTATGACACCACCACACTGTAGCAGGCACCCTGCCCTATGACACCACCACACTGTGTACATATGTTCTGTACTGTATAGACTAGAACAACCCAGTCATATGTTCTGTACTGTATAGACTACAACACCCCAGTCATATGTACTGTACTGTATATACTATTTTTTTTACATTTTATTTTACCTTTATTTAACTAGGCAAGTCAGTTAAGAACTAATTCTTATTTTCAATGACGGCCTACGAACAGTGGGTTAACTGCCTGTTCAGGGGCAGAACGACAGGTTTGTACCTTGTCAGCTCGGGGGTTTGAACTTGCAACCTTCCGGTTACTAGTCCAACGCTCTAACCACTAGGCTACTCTGCCGCCCCTATAACACCCAAGTCATATGTTCTGTACTGTATAGACTAGAACAACCCAGTCATATGTACTGTATAGACTAGAACAACCCAGTCATATGTACTGTACTGTATAGACTAGAACAACCCAGTCATATGTTCTGTACTGTATAGACTGGAACAACCCAGTCATATGTTCTGTACTGTATAGACTAGAACAACCCAATCAGATATATGTTCTGTACTGTATAGACTAGAACAACCCAGTCATATGAACTGTATAGACTAGAACAACCCAGTCATATGCATTTTACTGTATAGACTAGAACAACCCAGTCATATGTACTGTACTGTATAGACTAGAACAACCCAGTCATATGTACTGTACTGTATAGACTAGAACAACCCAGTCATATGTTCTGTACTGTATAGACTACAACAACCCAGTCATATGTACTGTACTGTATAGACTAGAACAACCCAGTCATATGTTCTGTACTGTATAGACTACAACAACCCAGTCATATGTACTGTACTGTATAGACTAGAACAACCCAGTCATATGTACTGTATAGACTAGAACAACCCAGTCATATGTTCTGTACTGTATAGACTACAACAACCCAGCCATATGTACTGTACTGTATAGACTAGAACAACCCAGTCATATAGATGACATGTACTTGTATAGACTAGAACAACCCAGTCATATGTACTGTACTGTATAGACTAGAACAACCCAGTCATATGTTCTGTACTGTATAGACTGGAACAACCCAGTCATATGGTCTGTACTGTATAGACTAGAACAACCCAGTCATATAGATGACATGTACTTGTATAGACTAGAACAACCCAGTCATATGTACTGTACTGTATAGACTAGAACAACACAGTCATATGTACTGTATAGACTAGAACAACCCAGTCATATTTATTTTACTGTATAGACTATAACAACCGAGTCAGGTAGGTGTACTGTACTGTATAAACTAGAACAACCCAGTCAGATAGATTTACTGTACTGTATACACTAGCACAACCTAGTCATATGTACTGTACTGTAGAGACTAGAACAACCCAGTCATATGTACTGTACTGTATACACTAGAACAACCCAGTCATATGTACTGTACTGTATAGACTAGAACATCCCAGTCATATGTACTGTACTGTATAGACTAGAACAACCCAGTCATATGTACTGTACTGTATAGACTAGAACAACCCAGTCATATGTACTGTACTGTATAGACTAGAACAACCCAGTCATATGTTCTGTACTGTATAGACTGGAACAACCCAGTCATATGTTCTGTACTGTATAGACTAGAACAACCCAATCAGATATATGTTCTGTACTGTATAGACTAGAACAACCCAGTCATATGAACTGTATAGACTAGAACAACCCAGTCATATGCATTTTACTGTATAGACTAGAACAACCCAGTCATATGTACTGTACTGTATAGACTAGAACAACCCAGTCATATGTACTGTACTGTATAGACTAGAACAACCCAGTCATATGTTCTGTACTGTATAGACTACAATAACCCAGTCATATGTACTGTACTGTATAGACTAGAACAACCCAGTCATATGTTCTGTACTGTATAGACTACAACATCCCAGTCATATGTACTGTACTGTATAGACTAGAACAACCCAGTCATATGTACTGTATAGACTAGAACAACCCAGTCAAATGTTCTGTACTGTATAGACTACAACAACCCAGCCATATGTACTGTACTGTATAGACTAGAACAACCCAGTCATATAGATGACATGTACTTGTATAGACTAGAACAACCCAGTCATATGTACTGTACTGTATAGACTAGAACAACCCAGTCATATGTTCCGTACTGTATAGACTGGAACAACCCAGTCATATGGTCTGTACTGTATAGACTAGAACAACCCAGTCATATAGATGACATGTACTTGTATAGACTAGAACAACCCAGTCATATGTACTGTGCTGTATAGACTAGAACAACCCAGTCATATGTACTGTATAGACTAGAACAACCCAGTCATATTTATTTTACTGTATAGACTATAACAACCGAGTCAGGTAGGTGTACTGTACTGTATAAACTAGAACAACCCAGTCAGATAGATTTACTGTACTGTATACACTAGCACAACCTAGTCATATGTACTGTACTGTAGAGACTAGAACAACCCAGTCATATGTTCCGTACTGTATAGACTGGAACAACCCAGTCATATGGTCTGTACTGTATAGACTAGAACAACCCAGTCATATAGATGACATGTACTTGTATAGACTAGAACAACCCAGTCATATGTACTGTGCTGTATAGACTAGAACAACCCAGTCATATGTACTGTCCTGTATAGACTAGAACAACCCAGTCATATGTACTGTACTGTATAGACTATAACACCCCAGTCATATGTACTGTATTGTATAGACTATAACACTCCAGTCATATGTACTGTACTGTATAGACTAGAACAACCCAGTCATATTTATTTTACTGTATAGACTATAACAACCGAGTCAGGTAGGTGTACTGTACTGTATAAACTAGAACAACCCAGTCAGATAGATTTACTGTACTGTATACACTAGCACAACCTAGTCATATGTACTGTACTGTAGAGACTAGAACAACCCAGTCATATGTACTGTACTGTATAGACTAGAACAACCCAGTCACATGTACTGCACTGTATAGACTAGAACAACCCAGTCATATGTACTGTACTGTATACACTAGAACAACCCAGTCATATGTACTGTACTGTATAGACTAGAACATCCCAGTCATATGTACTGTACTGTATAGACTAGAACAACCCAGTCATATGTACTGTACTGTATAGACTAGAACAACCCAGTCACATGTACTGCACTGTATAGACTAGAACAACCGAGTCACATGTACTGTACTGTATAGACTAGACCAACCCAGTCATATGTTCTATACTGTATAGACTAGAACAACCCAGTCATATGTACTGTACTGTATAGACTAGAACAACCCAGTCACATGAACTGTACTGTATAGACTAGAACAACCCAGTCACATGTACTGTACTGTATAGACTAGAACAACCGAGTCACATGTACTGTACTGTATAGACCATAACAACCCAGTCATATGTTCTGTACTGTAGAGACTAGAACAACCCAGTCAGATAGATTTACTGTACTGTATACACTAGAACGACCCAGTCAGATAGATTTACTGTACTGTATACACTAGAACACCCTAGTCATATGTATGTAACATCCCAGTGATATGTACTGTATAGACCAGAACAACCCAGTCATATGTATTTTACTGTATAGACTATAACAACCGAGTCAGGTAGGTGTACTGTACTGTACAGACTAGAACAACCCAGTCAGATAGATTTACTGTACTGTATACACTAGAACACCCTAGTCATATGTACTGTACTGTATAGACTAGAACACCCCAGTCACATGTACTGTACTGTATAGACTAGAACAACCCAGTCATATGTTCTTTACTGTATAGACTAGAACAACCGAGTCAGGTAGGTGTACTATACTGTATAGACTAGAACAACCCAGTCAGATATATGTTCTGTACTGTATAGACTAGAACAACCCAGTCATATGAACTGTATAGACTAGAACAACCCAGTCATATGTACTGTACTGTATAGACTAGAACAACCCAGTCATATGTACTGTACTATATAGACTATAACAACCCAGTCATATGTACTGTACTGTATAGACTAGAACAACCCAGTCATATAGATGACATGTACTTGTATAGACTAGAACAACCCAGTCATATGTACTGTACTGTATAGACTAGAACACCCCAGTCATATGTACTGTACTGTATAGACTAGAACACCCCAGTCATATGTACTGTACTGTATAGACTATAGCACCCCAGTCATATGTACTGTACTGTATAGACTATAACACCCCAGTCATATGTACTGTACTGTATAGACTAGAACAACCCAGTCATATGTTCTGTACTGTATAGACTAGAACAACCAAGTCATATGAACTGTATAGACTAGAACAACCCAGTCATATGCATTTTACTGTATAGACTAGAACAACCCAGTCATATGTACTGTACTGTATAGACTAGAACATCCCAGTCATATGTACTGTACTGTATAGACTAGAACAACCGAGTCACATGTACTGTACTGTATAGACTAGAACAACCCAGTCATATGTTCTTTACTGTATAGACTAGAACAACCGAGTCAGGTAGGTGTACTATACTGTATAGACTAGAACAACCCAGTCAGATATATGTTCTGTACTGTATAGACTAGAACAACCCAGTCATATGAACTGTATAGACTAGAACAACCCAGTCATATGTACTGTACTGTATAGACTAGAACAACCCAGTCATATGTACTGTACTATATAGACTATAACAACCCAGTCATATGTACTGTACTGTATAGACTAGAACAACCCAGTCATATAGATGACATGTACTTGTATAGACTAGAACAACCCAGTCAAATGTTCTGTACTGTATAGACTACAACAACCCAGCCATATGTACTGTACTGTATAGACTAGAACAACCCAGTCATATAGATGACATGTACTTGTATAGACTAGAACAACCCAGTCATATGTACTGTACTGTATAGACTAGAACAACCCAGTCATATGTTCCGTACTGTATAGACTGGAACAACCCAGTCATATGGTCTGTACTGTATAGACTAGAACAACCCAGTCATATAGATGACATGTACTTGTATAGACTAGAACAACCCAGTCATATGTACTGTGCTGTATAGACTAGAACAACCCAGTCATATGTACTGTCCTGTATAGACTAGAACAACCCAGTCATATGTACTGTACTGTATAGACTATAACACCCCAGTCATATGTACTGTATTGTATAGACTATAACACTCCAGTCATATGTACTGTACTGTATAGACTAGAACAACCCAGTCATATGTACTGTATAGACTAGAACAACCCAGTCATATTTATTTTACTGTATAGACTATAACAACCGAGTCAGGTAGGTGTACTGTACTGTATAAACTAGAACAACCCAGTCAGATAGATTTACTGTACTGTATACACTAGCACAACCTAGTCATATGTACTGTACTGTAGAGACTAGAACAACCCAGTCATATGTACTGTACTGTATAGACTAGAACAACCCAGTCACATGTACTGTACTATATAGACTATAACAACCCAGTCATATGTACTGTACTGTATAGACTAGAACAACCCAGTCATATAGATGACATGTACTTGTATAGACTAGAACAACCCAGTCATATGTACTGTACTGTATAGACTAGAACACCCCAGTCATATGTACTGTACTGTATAGACTAGAACACCCCAGTCATATGTACTGTACTGTATAGACTATAGCACCCCAGTCATATGTACTGTACTGTATAGACTATAACACCCCAGTCATATGTACTGTACTGTATAGACTAGAACAACCCAGTCATATGTTCTGTACTGTATAGACTAGAACAACCAAGTCATATGAACTGTATAGACTAGAACAACCCAGTCATATGCATTTTACTGTATAGACTAGAACAACCCAGTCATATGTACTGTACTGTATAGACTAGAACATCCCAGTCATATGTACTGTACTGTATAGACTAGAACAACCGAGTCACATGTACTGTACTGTATAGACTAGAACAACCCAGTCATATGTACTGTACTGTATAGACTAGAACACCCCAGTCATATGTACTGTACTGTATAGACTATAACACCCCAGTCACATGTACTGTACTGTATAGACTAGAACAACCCAGTCATATGTTCTGTACTGTATAGACTAGAACAACCAAGTCATATGAACTGTATAGACTAGAACAACCCAGTCATATGCATTTTACTGTATAGACTAGAACAACCCAGTCATATGTACTGTACTGTATAGACTAGAACATCCCAGTCATATGTACTGTACTGTATAGACTAGAACAACCGAGTCACATGTACTGTACTGTATAGACTAGAACAACCCAGTCATATGTACTGTACTGTATAGACTAGAACAACCCAGTCATATGTACTGTACTGTATAGACTAGAACAACCCAGTCATATGTACTGTACTGTATAGACTAGAACAACCCAGTCATATGTACTGTACTGTATAGACTAGAACACCCCAGTCATATGTACTGTACTGTATAGACTATAACACCCCAGTCACATGTACTGTACTGTATAGATTATAACACCCCAGTCATATGTACTGTACTGTATAGACTAGAACAACCCAGTCATATGTACTGTACTGTATAGACTAGAACAACCCAGTCATATGTACTGTACTGTATAGACTAGAACAACCCAGTCATATGTTCTGTACTGTGTAGACTGGAACAACCCAGTCATATGTTCTGTACTGTATAGACTAGAACAACCCAATCAGATATATGTTCTGTACTGTATAGACTAGAACAACCCAGTCATATGAACTGTATAGACTAGAACAACCCAGTCATATGCATTTTACTGTATAGACTAGAACAACCCAGTCATATGTACTGTACTGTATAGACTAGAACAACCCAGTCATATGTACTGTACTGTATAGACTAGAACAACCCAGTCATATGTTCTGTACTGTATAGACTACAACAACCCAGTCATATGTACTGTACTGTATAGACTAGAACAACCCAGTCATATGTTCTGTAATGTATAGACTACAACAACCCAGTCATATGTACTGTACTGTATAGACTAGAACAACCCAGTCATATGTACTGTATAGACTAGAACAACCCAGTCATATGTTCTGTACTGTATAGACTACAACAACCCAGTCATATGTACTGTACTGTATAGACTAGAACAACCCAGTCATATGTACTGTATAGACTAGAACAACCCAGTCATATGTTCTGTACTGTATAGACTACAACAACCCAGTCATATGCATTTTACTGTATAGACTAGAACAACCCAGTCATATGTACTGTACTGTATAGACTAGAACATCCCAGTCATATGTACTGTACTGTATAGACTAGAACAACCGAGTCACATGTACTGTACTGTATAGACTAGAACAACCCAGTCATATGTACTGTACTGTATAGACTAGAACAACCCAGTCATATGTACTGTACTGTATAGACTAGAACAACCCAGTCATATGTACTGTACTGTATAGACTAGAACACCCCAGTCATATGTACTGTACTGTATAGACTATAACATCCCAGTCACATGTACTGTACTGTATAGACTAGAACAACCCAGTCATATGTTCTGTACTGTATAGACTAGAACAACCGAGTCAGGTGGGTGTACTATACTCTATAGACTAGAACAACCCAGTCAGATATATGTACTGTATAGACTAGAACAACCCAGTCATATGAACTGTATAGACTATAACAACCCAGTCATATGTACTGTACTATATAGACTATAACAACCCAGTCATATGTACTGTACTGTATAGACTAGAACAACCCAGTCATATAGATGACATGTACTTGTATAGACTAGAACAACCCAGTCATATGTACTGTACTGTATAGACTAGAACAACCCAGTCATATGTACTGTACTGTATAGACTAGAACAACCCAGTCATATGTACTGTACTGTATAGACTAGAACAACCCAGTCATATAGAGGACATGTACTTGTATAGACTAGAACAACCCAGTCATATGTACTGTACTGTATAGACTAGAACACCCCAGTCATATGTACTGTACTGTATAGACTAGAACACCCCAGTCATATGTACTGTACTGTATAGACTATAGCACCCCAGTCATATGTACTGTACTGTATAGACTATAACACCCCAGTCATATGTACTGTACTGTATAGACTAGAACAACCCAGTCATATGTTCTGTACTGTATAGACTAGAACAACCAAGTCATATGAACTGTATAGACTAGAACAACCCAGTCATATGCATTTTACTGTATAGACTAGAACAACCCAGTCATATGTACTGTACTGTATAGACTAGAACATCCCAGTCATATGTACTGTACTGTATAGACTAGAACAACCGAGTCACATGTACTGTACTGTATAGACTAGAACAACCCAGTCATATGTACTGTACTGTATAGACTAGAACAACCCAGTCATATGTACTGTACTGTATAGACTAGAACAACCCAGTCATATGTACTGTACTGTATAGACTAGAACACCCCAGTCATATGTACTGTACTGTATAGACTATAACACCCCAGTCACATGTACTGTACTGTATAGACTAGAACAACCCAGTCATATGTTCTGTACTGTATAGACTAGAACAACCGAGTCAGGTGGGTGTACTATACTCTATAGACTAGAACAACCCAGTCAGATATATGTACTGTATAGACTAGAACAACCCAGTCATATGAACTGTATAGACTAGAACAACCCAGTCATATGCATTTTACTGTATAGACTAGAACAACCCAGTCATATGTACTGTACTGTATAGACTAGAACATCCCAGTCATATGTACTGTACTGTATAGACTAGAACAACCGAGTCACATGTACTGTACTGTATAGACTAGAACAACCCAGTCATATGTACTGTACTGTATAGACTAGAACAACCCAGTCATATGTACTGTACTGTATAGACTAGAACAACCCAGTCATATGTACTGTACTGTATAGACTAGAACAACCCAGTCATATGTACTGTACTGTATAGACTAGAACACCCCAGTCATATGTACTGTACTGTATAGACTATAACACCCCAGTCACATGTACTGTACTGTATAGATTATAACACCCCAGTCATATGTACTGTACTGTATAGACTAGAACAACCCAGTCATATGTACTGTACTGTATAGACTAGAACAACCCAGTCATATGTACTGTACTGTATAGACTAGAACAACCCAGTCATATGTTCTGTACTGTATAGACTGGAACAACCCAGTCATATGTTCTGTACTGTATAGACTAGAACAACCCAATCAGATATATGTTCTGTACTGTATAGACTAGAACAACCCAGTCATATGAACTGTATAGACTAGAACAACCCAGTCATATGCATTTTACTGTATAGACTAGAACAACCCAGTCATATGTACTGTACTGTATAGACTAGAACAACCCAGTCATATGTACTGTACTGTATAGACTAGAACAACCCAGTCATATGTTCTGTACTGTATAGACTACAACAACCCAGTCATATGTACTGTACTGTATAGACTAGAACAACCCAGTCATATGTTCTGTAATGTATAGACTACAACAACCCAGTCATATGTACTGTACTGTATAGACTAGAACAACCCAGTCATATGTACTGTATAGACTAGAACAACCCAGTCATATGTTCTGTACTGTATAGACTACAACAACCCAGTCATATGTACTGTACTGTATAGACTAGAACAACCCAGTCATATGTACTGTATAGACTAGAACAACCCAGTCATATGTTCTGTACTGTATAGACTACAACAACCCAGTCATATGCATTTTACTGTATAGACTAGAACAACCCAGTCATATGTACTGTACTGTATAGACTAGAACATCCCAGTCATATGTACTGTACTGTATAGACTAGAACAACCGAGTCACATGTACTGTACTGTATAGACTAGAACAACCCAGTCATATGTACTGTACTGTATAGACTAGAACACCCCAGTCATATGTACTGTACTGTATAGACTATAACATCCCAGTCACATGTACTGTACTGTATAGACTAGAACAACCCAGTCATATGTTCTGTACTGTATAGACTAGAACAACCGAGTCAGGTGGGTGTACTATACTCTATAGACTAGAACAACCCAGTCAGATATATGTACTGTATAGACTAGAACAACCCAGTCATATGAACTGTATAGACTATAACAACCCAGTCATATGTACTGTACTATATAGACTATAACAACCCAGTCATATGTACTGTACTGTATAGACTAGAACAACCCAGTCATATAGATGACATGTACTTGTATAGACTAGAACAACCCAGTCATATGTACTGTACTGTATAGACTAGAACAACCCAGTCATATGTACTGTACTGTATAGACTAGAACAACCCAGTCATATGTACTGTACTGTATAGACTAGAACAACCCAGTCATATAGATGACATGTACTTGTATAGACTAGAACAACCCAGTCATATGTACTGTACTGTATAGACTAGAACACCCCAGTCATATGTACTGTACTGTATAGACTAGAACACCCCAGTCATATGTACTGTACTGTATAGACTATAGCACCCCAGTCATATGTACTGTACTGTATAGACTAGAACAACCCAGTCATATGTACTGTACTGTATAGACTAGAACAACCCAGTCATATGTACTGTACTGTATAGACTAGAACAACCCAGTCATATGTTCTGTACTGTATAGACTGGAACAACCCAGTCATATGTTCTGTACTGTATAGACTAGAACAACCCAATCAGATATATGTTCTGTACTGTATAGACTAGAACAACCCAGTCATATGAACTGTATAGACTAGAACAACCCAGTCATATGCATTTTACTGTATAGACTAGAACAACCCAGTCATATGTACTGTACTGTATAGACTAGAACAACCCAGTCATATGTACTGTACTGTATAGACTAGAACAACCCAGTCATATGTTCTGTACTGTATAGACTACAACAACCCAGTCATATGTACTGTACTGTATAGACTAGAACAACCCAGTCATATGTTCTGTAATGTATAGACTACAACAACCCAGTCATATGTACTGTACTGTATAGACTAGAACAACCCAGTCATATGTACTGTATAGACTAGAACAACCCAGTCATATGTTCTGTACTGTATAGACTACAACAACCCAGTCATATGTACTGTACTGTATAGACTAGAACAACCCAGTCATATGTACTGTATAGACTAGAACAACCCAGTCATATGTTCTGTACTGTATAGACTACAACAACCCAGTCATATGCATTTTACTGTATAGACTAGAACAACCCAGTCATATGTACTGTACTGTATAGACTAGAACATCCCAGTCATATGTACTGTACTGTATAGACTAGAACAACCGAGTCACATGTACTGTACTGTATAGACTAGAACAACCCAGTCATATGTACTGTACTGTATAGACTAGAACACCCCAGTCATATGTACTGTACTGTATAGACTATAACATCCCAGTCACATGTACTGTACTGTATAGACTAGAACAACCCAGTCATATGTTCTGTACTGTATAGACTAGAACAACCGAGTCAGGTGGGTGTACTATACTCTATAGACTAGAACAACCCAGTCAGATATATGTACTGTATAGACTAGAACAACCCAGTCATATGAACTGTATAGACTATAACAACCCAGTCATATGTACTGTACTATATAGACTATAACAACCCAGTCATATGTACTGTACTGTATAGACTAGAACAACCCAGTCATATAGATGACATGTACTTGTATAGACTAGAACAACCCAGTCATATGTACTGTACTGTATAGACTAGAACAACCCAGTCATATGTACTGTACTGTATAGACTAGAACAACCCAGTCATATGTACTGTACTGTATAGACTAGAACAACCCAGTCATATAGATGACATGTACTTGTATAGACTAGAACAACCCAGTCATATGTACTGTACTGTATAGACTAGAACACCCCAGTCATATGTACTGTACTGTATAGACTAGAACACCCCAGTCATATGTACTGTACTGTATAGACTATAGCACCCCAGTCATATGTACTGTACTGTATAGACTATAACACCCCAGTCATATGTACTGTACTGTATAGACTAGAACAACCCAGTCATATGTTCTGTACTGTATAGACTAGAACAACCAAGTCATATGAACTGTATAGACTAGAACAACCCAGTCATATGCATTTTACTGTATAGACTAGAACAACCCAGTCATATGTACTGTACTGTATAGACTAGAACATCCCAGTCATATGTACTGTACTGTATAGACTAGAACAACCGAGTCACATGTACTGTACTGTATAGACTAGAACAACCCAGTCATATGTACTGTACTGTATAGACTAGAACAACCCAGTCATATGTACTGTACTGTATAGACTAGAACAACCCAGTCATATGTACTGTACTGTATAGACTAGAACACCCCAGTCATATGTACTGTACTGTATAGACTATAACACCCCAGTCACATGTACTGTACTGTATAGACTAGAACAACCCAGTCATATGTTCTGTACTGTATAGACTAGAACAACCGAGTCAGGTGGGTGTACTATACTCTATAGACTAGAACAACCCAGTCAGATATATGTACTGTATAGACTAGAACAACCCAGTCATATGAACTGTATAGACTAGAACAACCCAGTCATATGCATTTTACTGTATAGACTAGAACAACCCAGTCATATGTACTGTACTGTATAGACTAGAACATCCCAGTCATATGTACTGTACTGTATAGACTAGAACAACCGAGTCACATGTACTGTACTGTATAGACTAGAACAACCCAGTCATATGTACTGTACTGTATAGACTAGAACAACCCAGTCATATGTACTGTACTGTATAGACTAGAACAACCCAGTCATATGTACTGTACTGTATAGACTAGAACAACCCAGTCATATGTACTGTACTGTATAGACTAGAACACCCCAGTCATATGTACTGTACTGTATAGACTATAACACCCCAGTCACATGTACTGTACTGTATAGATTATAACACCCCAGTCATATGTACTGTACTGTATAGACTAGAACACCCCAGTCATATGTACTGTACTGTATAGACTAGAACAACCGAGTCACATGTACTGTACTGTATAGACTAGAACAACCCAGTCATATGTACTGTACTGTATAGACTAGAACAACCCAGTCATATGTACTGTACTGTATAGACTAGAACAACCCAGTCATATGTACTGTACTGTATAGACTAGAACACCCCAGTCATATGTACTGTACTGTATAGACTATAACACCCCAGTCACATGTACTGTACTGTATAGACTAGAACAACCCAGTCATATGTTCTGTACTGTATAGACTAGAACAACCGAGTCAGGTGGGTGTACTATACTCTATAGACTAGAACAACCCAGTCAGATATATGTACTGTATAGACTAGAACAACCCAGTCATATGAACTGTATAGACTAGAACAACCCAGTCATATGCATTTTACTGTATAGACTAGAACAACCCAGTCATATGTACTGTACTGTATAGACTAGAACATCCCAGTCATATGTACTGTACTGTATAGACTAGAACAACCGAGTCACATGTACTGTACTGTATAGACTAGAACAACCCAGTCATATGTACTGTACTGTATAGACTAGAACAACCCAGTCATATGTACTGTACTGTATAGACTAGAACAACCCAGTCATATGTACTGTACTGTATAGACTAGAACAACCCAGTCATATGTACTGTACTGTATAGACTAGAACACCCCAGTCATATGTACTGTACTGTATAGACTATAACACCCCAGTCACATGTACTGTACTGTATAGATTATAACACCCCAGTCATATGTACTGTACTGTATAGACTAGAACAACCCAGTCATATGTACTGTACTGTATAGACTAGAACAACCCAGTCATATGTACTGTACTGTATAGACTAGAACAACCCAGTCATATGTTCTGTACTGTATAGACTGGAACAACCCAGTCATATGTTCTGTACTGTATAGACTAGAACAACCCAATCAGATATATGTTCTGTACTGTATAGACTAGAACAACCCAGTCATATGAACTGTATAGACTAGAACAACCCAGTCATATGCATTTTACTGTATAGACTAGAACAACCCAGTCATATGTACTGTACTGTATAGACTAGAACAACCCAGTCATATGTACTGTACTGTATAGACTAGAACAACCCAGTCATATGTTCTGTACTGTATAGACTACAACAACCCAGTCATATGTACTGTACTGTATAGACTAGAACAACCCAGTCATATGTTCTGTAATGTATAGACTACAACAACCCAGTCATATGTACTGTACTGTATAGACTAGAACAACCCAGTCATATGTACTGTATAGACTAGAACAACCCAGTCATATGTTCTGTACTGTATAGACTACAACAACCCAGCCATATGTACTGTACTGTATAGACTAGAACAACCCAGTCATATAGATGACATGTACTTGTATAGACTAGAACAACCCAGTAATATGTACTGTACTGTATAGACTAGAACAACCAAGTCATATAGATGACATGTACTGAATAGACTAGAGAAATCCTGTCATATGTACTGTACTGTATAGACTAGAACAACCCAGTCATATGTTCTGTACTGTATAGACTAGAACAACCGAGTCAGGTGGGTGTACTATACTCTATAGACTAGAACAACCCAGTCAGATATATGTACTGTATAGACTAGAACAACCCAGTCATATGAACTGTATAGACTAGAACAACCCAGTCATATGCATTTTACTGTATAGACTAGAACAACCCAGTCATATGTACTGTACTGTATAGACTAGAACATCCCAGTCATATGTACTGTATAGACTAGAACAACCGAGTCACATGTACTGTACTGTATAGACTAGAACAACCCGGTCATATGTACTGTACTGTATAGACTAGAACAACCCAGTCATATGTACTGTACTGTATAGACTAGAACAACCCAGTCATATGTTCTGTACTGTATAGACTAGAACAACCGAGTCAGGTGGGTGTACTATACTCTATAGACTAGAACAACCCAGTCAGATATATGTACTGTATAGACTAGAACAACCCAGTCATATGAACTGTATAGACTAGAACAACCCAGTCATATGCATTTTACTGTGTAGACTATAACAACCCAGTCATATGTACTGTACTATATAGACTATAACAACCCAGTCATATGTACTGTACTGTATAGACTAGAACAACCCAGTCATATAGATGACATGTACTTGTATAGACTAGAACAACCCAGTCATATGTACTGTACTGTATAGACTAGAACAACCCAGTCATATGTACTGTATAGACTAGAACAACCCAGTCATATGTTCTGTACTGTATAGACTACAACAACCCAGCCATATGTACTGTACTGTATAGACTAGAACAACCCAGTCATATAGATGACATGTACTTGTATAGACTAGAACAACCCAGTAATATGTACTGTACTGTATAGACTAGAACAACCAAGTCATATAGATGACATGTACTGAATAGACTAGAGAAATCCTGTCATATGTACTGTACTGTATAGACTAGAACAACCCAGTCATATGTTCTGTACTGTATAGACTAGAACAACCCAGTCATATGAACTGTATAGACTATAACAACCCAGTCATATGTACTGTACTATATAGACTATAACAACCCAGTCATATGTACTGTACTGTATAGACTAGAACAACCCAGTCATATAGATGACATGTACTTGTATAGACTAGAACAACCCAGTCATATGTACTGTACTGTATAGACTAGAACAACCCAGTCATATGTACTGTACTGTATAGACTAGAACAACCCAGTCATATGTACTGTACTGTATAGACTAGAACACCCCAGTCATATGTACTGTACTGTATAGACTATAACACCCCAGTCACATGTACTGTACTGTATAGATTATAACACCCCAGTCATATGTACTGTACTGTATAGACTAGAACAACCCAGTCATATGTACTGTACTGTATAGACTAGAACAACCCAGTCATATGTACTGTACTGTATAGACTAGAACAACCCAGTCATATGTTCTGTACTGTATAGACTGGAACAACCCAGTCATATGTTCTGTACTGTATAGACTAGAACAACCCAATCAGATATATGTTCTGTACTGTATAGACTAGAACAACCCAGTCATATGAACTGTATAGACTAGAACAACCCAGTCATATGCATTTTACTGTATAGACTAGAACAACCCAGTCATATGTACTGTACAGTATAGACTAGAACAACCCAGTCATATGTACTGTACTGTATAGACTAGAACAACCCAGTCATATGTTCTGTACTGTATAGACTACAACAACCCAGTCATATGTACTGTACTGTATAGACTAGAACAACCCAGTCATATGTTCTGTAATGTATAGACTACAACAACCCAGTCATATGTACTGTACTGTATAGACTAGAACAACCCAGTCATATGTACTGTATAGACTAGAACAACCCAGTCATATGTTCTGTACTGTATAGACTACAACAACCCAGCCATATGTACTGTACTGTATAGACTAGAACAACCCAGTCATATAGATGACATGTACTTGTATAGACTAGAACAACCCAGTAATATGTACTGTACTGTATAGACTAGAACAACCAAGTCATATAGATGACATGTACTGAATAGACTAGAGAAATCCTGTCATATGTACTGTACTGTATAGACTAGAACAACCCAGTCATATGTTCTGTACTGTATAGACTAGAACAACCGAGTCAGGTGGGTGTACTATACTCTATAGACTAGAACAACCCAGTCAGAAATATGTACTGTATAGACTAGAACAACCCAGTCATATGAACTGTATAGACTAGAACAACCCAGTCATATGCATTTTACTGTATAGACTAGAACAACCCAGTCATATGTACTGTACTGTATAGACTAGAACATCCCAGTCATATGTACTGTATAGACTAGAACAACCGAGTCACATGTACTGTACTGTATAGACTAGAACAACCCGGTCATATGTACTGTACTGTATAGACTAGAACAACCCAGTCATATGTACTGTACTGTATAGACTAGAACAACCCAGTCATATGTTCTGTACTGTATAGACTAGAACAACCGAGTCAGGTGGGTGTACTATACTCTATAGACTAGAACAACCCAGTCAGATATATGTACTGTATAGACTAGAACAACCCAGTCATATGAACTGTATAGACTAGAACAACCCAGTCATATGCATTTTACTGTGTAGACTATAACAACCCAGTCATATGTACTGTACTATATAGACTATAACAACCCAGTCATATGTACTGTACTGTATAGACTAGAACAACCCAGTCATATAGATGACATGTACTTGTATAGACTAGAACAACCCAGTCATATGTACTGTACTGTATAGACTAGAACAACCCAGTCATATGTACTGTACTGTATAGACTAGAACAACCCAGTCATATGTACTGTACTGTATAGACTAGAACACCCCAGTCATATGTACTGTACTGTATAGACTATAACACCCCAGTCACATGTACTGTACTGTATAGACTATAACACCCCAGTCATATGTACTGTACTGTATAGACTAGAACAACCCAGTCATATGTACTGTACTGTATAGACTAGAACAACCCAGTCATATGTACTGTACTGTATAGACTAGAACAACCCAGTCATATGTTCTGTACTGTATAGACTGGAACAACCCAGTCATATGTTCTGTACTGTATAGACTAGAACAACCCAGTCATATGTTCTGTACTGTATAGACTACAACAACCCAGTCATATGTACTGTACTGTATAGACTAGAACAACCCAGTCATATGTTCTGTACTGTATAGACTACAACAACCCAGTCATATGTACTGTACTGTATAGACTAGAACAACCCAGTCATATGTACTGTATAGACTAGAACAACCCAGTCATATGTTCTGTACTGTATAGACTACAACAACCCAGCCATATGTACTGTACTGTATAGACTAGAACAACCCAGTCATATAGATGACATGTACTTGTATAGACTAGAACAACCCAGTCATATGTACTGTACTGTATAGACTAGAACAACCCAGTCATATGTTCTGTACTGTATAGACTGGAACAACCCAGTCATATGGTCTGTACTGTATAGACTAGAACAACCCAGTCATATAGATGACATGTACTTGTATAGACTAGAACAACCCAATCAGATATATGTTCTGTACTGTATAGACTAGAACAACCCAGTCATATGAACTGTATAGACTAGAACAACCCAGTCATATGCATTTTACTGTATAGACTAGAACAACCCAGTCATATGTACTGTACTGTATAGACTAGAACAACCCAGTCATATGTTCTGTACTGTATAGACTACAACAACCCAGTCATATGTACTGTACTGTATAGACTAGAACAACCCAGTCATATGTTCTGTACTGTATAGACTACAACAACCCAGTCATATGTACTGTACTGTATAGACTAGAACAACCCAGTCATATGTACTGTATAGACTAGAACAACCCAGTCATATGTTCTGTACTGTATAGACTACAACAACCCAGCCATATGTACTGTACTGTATAGACTAGAACAACCCAGTCATATAGATGACATGTACTTGTATAGACTAGAACAACCCAGTCATATGTACTGTACTGTATAGACTAGAACAACCCAGTCATATGTTCTGTACTGTATAGACTGGAACAACCCAGTCATATGGTCTGTACTGTATAGACTAGAACAACCCAGTCATATAGATGACATGTACTTGTATAGACTAGAACAACCCAATCAGATATATGTTCTGTACTGTATAGACTAGAACAACCCAGTCATATGAACTGTATAGACTAGAACAACCCAGTCATATGCATTTTACTGTATAGACTAGAACAACCCAGTCATATGTACTGTACTGTATAGACTAGAACAACCCAGTCATATGTTCTGTACTGTATAGACTACAACAACCCAGTCATATGTACTGTACTGTATAGACTAGAACAACCCAGTCATATGTTCTGTACTGTATAGACTACAACAACCCAGTCATATGTACTGTACTGTATAGACTAGAACAACCCAGTCATATGTACTGTATAGACTAGAACAACCCAGTCATATGTTCTGTACTGTATAGACTACAACAACCCAGCCATATGTACTGTACTGTATAGACTAGAACAACCCAGTCATATAGATGACATGTACTTGTATAGACTAGAACAACCCAGTCATATGTACTGTACTGTATAGACTAGAACAACCCAGTCATAGGTTCTGTACTGTATAGACTGGAACAACCCAGTCATATGGTCTGTACTGTATAGACTAGAACAACCCAGTCATATAGATGACATGTATTGTATAGACTAGAACAACCCAGTCATATGTACTGTGCTGTATAGACTAGAACAACCCAGTCATATGTACTGTCCTGTATAGACTAGAACAACCCAGTCATATGTACTGTACTGTATAGACTATAACACCCCAGTCATATGTACTGTATTGTATAGACTGGAACAACCCAGTCATATGGTCTGTACTGTATAGACTAGAACAACCCAGTCATATAGATGACATGTACTTGTATAGACTAGAACAACCCAATCAGATAAATGTTCTGTACTGTATAGACTAGAACAACCCAGTCATATGAACTGTATAGACTAGAACAACCCAGTCATATGCATTTTACTGTATAGACTAGAACAACCCAGTCATATGTACTGTACTGTATAGACTAGAACAACCCAGTCATATGTACTGTACTGTATAGACTAGAACAACCCAGTCATATGTTCTGTACTGTATAGACTACAACAACCCAGCCATATGTACTGTACTGTATAGACTAGAACAACCCAGTCATATAGATGACATGTACTTGTATAGACTAGAACAACCCAGTCATATGTACTGTACTGTATAGACTAGAACAACCCAGTCATAGGTTCTGTACTGTATAGACTGGAACAACCCAGTCATATGGTCTGTACTGTATAGACTAGAACAACCCAGTCATATAGATGACATGTATTGTATAGACTAGAACAACCCAGTCATATGTACTGTGCTGTATAGACTAGAACAACCCAGTCATATGTACTGTCCTGTATAGACTAGAACAACCCAGTCATATGTACTGTACTGTATAGACTATAACACCCCAGTCATATGTACTGTATTGTATAGACTGGAACAACCCAGTCATATGGTCTGTACTGTATAGACTAGAACAACCCAGTCATATAGATGACATGTACTTGTATAGACTAGAACAACCCAATCAGATAAATGTTCTGTACTGTATAGACTAGAACAACCCAGTCATATGAACTGTATAGACTAGAACAACCCAGTCATATGCATTTTACTGTATAGACTAGAACAACCCAGTCATATGTACTGTACTGTATAGACTAGAACAACCCAGTCATATGTACTGTACTGTATAGACTAGAACAACCCAGTCATATGTTCTGTACTGTATAGACTACAACAACCCAGTCATATGTACTGTACTGTATAGACTAGAACAACCCAGTCATATGTTCTGTACTGTATAGACTACAACAACCCAGTCATATGTACTGTATAGACTAGAACAACCCAGTCATATGTACTGTATAGACTAGAACAACCCAGTCATATGTTCTGTACTGTATAGACTACAACAACCCAGCCATATGTACTGTACTGTATAGACTAGAACAACCCAGTCATATAGATGACATGTACTTGTATAGACTAGAACAACCCAGTCATATGTACTGTACTGTATAGACTAGAACAACCCAGTCATATGTTCTGTACTGTATAGACTGGAACAACCCAGTCATATGGTCTGTACTGTATAGACTAGAACAACCCAGTCATATAGATGACATGTATTGTATAGACTAGAACAACCCAGTCATATGTTCTGTACTGTATAGACTGGAACAACCCAGTCATATGGTCTGTACTGTATAGACTAGAACAACCCAGTCATATAGATGACATGTACTTGTATAGACTAGAACAACCCAATCAGATATATGTTCTGTACTGTATAGACTAGAACAACCCAGTCATATGAACTGTATAGACTAGAACAACCCAGTCATATGCATTTTACTGTATAGACTAGAACAACCCAGTCATATGTACTGTACTGTATAGACTAGAACAACCCAGTCATATGTTCTGTACTGTATAGACTACAACAACCCAGTCATATGTACTGTACTGTATAGACTAGAACAACCCAGTCATATGTTCTGTACTGTATAGACTACAACAACCCAGTCATATGTACTGTACTGTATAGACTAGAACAACCCAGTCATATGTACTGTATAGACTAGAACAACCCAGTCATATGTTCTGTACTGTATAGACTACAACAACCCAGCCATATGTACTGTACTGTATAGACTAGAACAACCCAGTCATATAGATGACATGTACTTGTATAGACTAGAACAACCCAGTCATATGTACTGTACTGTATAGACTAGAACAACCCAGTCATATGTTCTGTACTGTATAGACTGGAACAACCCAGTCATATGGTCTGTACTGTATAGACTAGAACAACCCAGTCATATAGATGACATGTACTTGTATAGACTAGAACAACCCAATCAGATATATGTTCTGTACTGTATAGACTAGAACAACCCAGTCATATGAACTGTATAGACTAGAACAACCCAGTCATATGCATTTTACTGTATAGACTAGAACAACCCAGTCATATGTACTGTACTGTATAGACTAGAACAACCCAGTCATATGTTCTGTACTGTATAGACTACAACAACCCAGTCATATGTACTGTACTGTATAGACTAGAACAACCCAGTCATATGTTCTGTACTGTATAGACTACAACAACCCAGTCATATGTACTGTACTGTATAGACTAGAACAACCCAGTCATATGTACTGTATAGACTAGAACAACCCAGTCATATGTTCTGTACTGTATAGACTACAACAACCCAGCCATATGTACTGTACTGTATAGACTAGAACAACCCAGTCATAGGTTCTGTACTGTATAGACTGGAACAACCCAGTCATATGGTCTGTACTGTATAGACTAGAACAACCCAGTCATATAGATGACATGTATTGTATAGACTAGAACAACCCAGTCATATGTACTGTGCTGTATAGACTAGAACAACCCAGTCATATGTACTGTCCTGTATAGACTAGAACAACCCAGTCATATGTACTGTACTGTATAGACTATAACACCCCAGTCATATGTACTGTATTGTATAGACTGGAACAACCCAGTCATATGGTCTGTACTGTATAGACTAGAACAACCCAGTCATATAGATGACATGTACTTGTATAGACTAGAACAACCCAATCAGATAAATGTTCTGTACTGTATAGACTAGAACAACCCAGTCATATGAACTGTATAGACTAGAACAACCCAGTCATATGCATTTTACTGTATAGACTAGAACAACCCAGTCATATGTACTGTACTGTATAGACTAGAACAACCCAGTCATATGTACTGTACTGTATAGACTAGAACAACCCAGTCATATGTTCTGTACTGTATAGACTACAACAACCCAGTCATATTTACTGTACTGTATAGACTAGAACAACCCAGTCATATGTTCTGTACTGTATAGACTACAACAACCCAGTCATATGTACTGTATAGACTAGAACAACCCAGTCATATGTACTGTATAGACTAGAACAACCCAGTCATATGTTCTGTACTGTATAGACTACAACAACCCAGCCATATGTACTGTACTGTATAGACTAGAACAACCCAGTCATATAGATGACATGTACTTGTATAGACTAGAACAACCCAGTCATATGTACTGTACTGTATAGACTAGAACAACCCAGTCATATGTTCTGTACTGTATAGACTGGAACAACCCAGTCATATGGTCTGTACTGTATAGACTAGAACAACCCAGTCATATAGATGACATGTATTGTATAGACTAGAACAACCCAGTCATATGTACTGTGCTGTATAGACTAGAACAACCCAGTCATATGTACTGTCCTGTATAGACTAGAACAACCCAGTCATATGTACTGTACTGTATAGACTATAACACCCCAGTCATATGTACTGTATTGTATAGACTGGAACAACCCAGTCATATGGTCTGTACTGTATAGACTAGAACAACCCAGTCATATAGATGACATGTACTTGTATAGACTAGAACAACCCAATCAGATATATGTTCTGTACTGTATAGACTAGAACAACCCAGTCATATGAACTGTATAGACTAGAACAACCCAGTCATATGCATTTTACTGTATAGACTAGAACAACCCAGTCATATGTACTGTACTGTATAGACTAGAACAACCCAGTCACATGTACTGTACTGTATAGACTAGAACAACCCAGTCATATGTTCTGTACTGTATAGACTACAACAACCCAGTCATATGTACTGTACTGTATAGACTAGAACAACCCAGTCATATGTTCTGTACTGTATAGACTACAACAACCCAGTCATATGTACTGTATAGACTAGAACAACCCAGTCATATGTACTGTATAGACTAGAACAACCCAGTCATATGTTCTGTACTGTATAGACTACAACAACCCAGCCATATGTACTGTACTGTATAGACTAGAACAACCCAGTCATATAGATGACATGTACTTGTATAGACTAGAACAACCCAGTCATATGTACTGTACTGTATAGACTAGAACAACCCAGTCATATGTTCTGTACTGTATAGACTGGAACAACCCAGTCATATGGTCTGTACTGTATAGACTAGAACAACCCAGTCATATAGATGACATGTATTGTATAGACTAGAACAACCCAGTCATATGTACTGTGCTGTATAGACTAGAACAACCCAGTCATATGTACTGTCCTGTATAGACTAGAACAACCCAGTCATATGTACTGTACTGTATAGACTATAACACCCCAGTCATATGTACTGTATTGTATAGACTATAACACTCCAGTCATATGTACTGTACTGTATAGACTAGAACAACCCAGTCATATGTACTGTATAGACTAGAACAACCCAGTCATATTTATTTTACTGTATAGACTATAACAACCGAGTCAGGTAGGTGTACTGTACTGTATAAACTAGAACAACCCAGTCAGATAGATTTACTGTACTGTATACACTAGCACAACCTAGTCATATGTACTGTACTATAGAGACTAGAACAACCCAGTCATATGTACTGTACTGTATAGACTAGAACAACCCAGTCACATGTACTGCACTGTATAGACTAGAACAACCCAGTCATATGTACTGTACTGTATACACTAGAACAACCCAGTCATATGTACTGTACTGTATAGACTAGAACATCCCAGTCATATGTACTGTACTGTATAGACTAGAACAACCCAGTCATATGTACTGTACTGTATAGACTAGAACAACCCAGTCACATGTACTGTACTGTATAGACTAGAACAACCCAGTCATATGTACTGTACTGTATAGACTAGAACAACCCAGTCACATGAACTGTACTGTATAGACTAGAACAACCCAGTCACATGTACTGTACTGTATAGACTAGAACAACCCAGTCATATGTACTGTGCTGTATAGACTAGAACAACCCAGTCATATGTACTGTCCTGTATAGACTAGAACAACCCAGTCATATGTACTGTACTGTATAGACTATAACACCCCAGTCATATGTACTGTATTGTATAGACTGGAACAACCCAGTCATATGGTCTGTACTGTATAGACTAGAACAACCCAGTCATATAGATGACATGTACTTGTATAGACTAGAACAACCCAATCAGATATATGTTCTGTACTGTATAGACTAGAACAACCCAGTCATATGAACTGTATAGACTAGAACAACCCAGTCATATGCATTTTACTGTATAGACTAGAACAACCCAGTCATATGTACTGTACTGTATAGACTAGAACAACCCAGTCACATGTACTGTACTGTATAGACTAGAACAACCCAGTCATATGTTCTGTACTGTATAGACTACAACAACCCAGTCATATGTACTGTACTGTATAGACTAGAACAACCCAGTCATATGTTCTGTACTGTATAGACTACAACAACCCAGTCATATGTACTGTATAGACTAGAACAACCCAGTCATATGTACTGTATAGACTAGAACAACCCAGTCATATGTTCTGTACTGTATAGACTACAACAACCCAGCCATATGTACTGTACTGTATAGACTAGAACAACCCAGTCATATAGATGACATGTACTTGTATAGACTAGAACAACCCAGTCATATGTACTGTACTGTATAGACTAGAACAACCCAGTCATATGTTCTGTACTGTATAGACTGGAACAACCCAGTCATATGGTCTGTACTGTATAGACTAGAACAACCCAGTCATATAGATGACATGTATTGTATAGACTAGAACAACCCAGTCATATGTACTGTGCTGTATAGACTAGAACAACCCAGTCATATGTACTGTCCTGTATAGACTAGAACAACCCAGTCATATGTACTGTACTGTATAGACTATAACACCCCAGTCATATGTACTGTATTGTATAGACTATAACACTCCAGTCATATGTACTGTACTGTATAGACTAGAACAACCCAGTCATATGTACTGTATAGACTAGAACAACCCAGTCATATTTATTTTACTGTATAGACTATAACAACCGAGTCAGGTAGGTGTACTGTACTGTATAAACTAGAACAACCCAGTCAGATAGATTTACTGTACTGTATACACTAGCACAACCTAGTCATATGTACTGTACTATAGAGACTAGAACAACCCAGTCATATGTACTGTACTGTATAGACTAGAACAACCCAGTCACATGTACTGCACTGTATAGACTAGAACAACCCAGTCATATGTACTGTACTGTATACACTAGAACAACCCAGTCATATGTACTGTACTGTATAGACTAGAACATCCCAGTCATATGTACTGTACTGTATAGACTAGAACAACCCAGTCATATGTACTGTACTGTATAGACTAGAACAACCCAGTCACATGTACTGTACTGTATAGACTAGAACAACCCAGTCATATGTACTGTACTGTATAGACTAGAACAACCCAGTCACATGAACTGTACTGTATAGACTAGAACAACCCAGTCACATGTACTGTACTGTATAGACTAGAACAACCGAGTCACATGTACTGTACTGTATAGACCATAACAACCCAGTCATATGTTCTATACTGTATAAACTAGAACAACCCAGTCATATGTACTGTACTGTATAGACTAGAACAACCCAGTCACATGTACTGTACTGTATAGACTAGAACAACCCAGTCATATGTACTGTACTGTATAGACTAGAACAACCCAGTCATATGTATTTTACTGTATAGACTAGAACAACCGAGTCAGGTAGGTATACTGTACTGTAGAGACTAGAACAACCCAGTCATATGTACTGTACTGTATAGACTAGAACAACCCAGTCACATGTACTGCACTGTATAGACTAGAACAACCCAGTCATATGTACTGTACTGTATACACTAGAACAACCTAGTCATATGTACTGTACTGTATAGACTAGAACATCCCAGTCATATGTACTGTACTGTATAGACTAGAACAACCCAGTCACATGTACTGCACTGTATAGACTAGAACAACCGAGTCACATGTACTGTACTGTATAGACTAGAACAACCCAGTCATATGTTCTATACTGTATAGACTAGAACAACCCAGTCATATGTACTGTACTGTATAGACTAGAACAACCCAGTCACATGAACTGTACTGTATAGACTAGAACAACCCAGTCACATGTACTGTACTGTATAGACTAGAACAACCGAGTCACATGTACTGTACTGTATAGACCAGAACAACCCAGTCATATGTATTTTACTGTATAGACTATAACAACCGAGTCAGGTAGGTGTACTGTACTGTACAGACTAGAACAACCCAGTCAGATAGATTTACTGTACTGTATACACTAGAACACCCTAGTCATATGTACTGTACTGTATAGACTAGAACACCCCAGTCATATGTACTTTACTGTATAGACTAGAACAACCCAGTCATATGTACGGTACTGTATAGACTAGAAAAACCCAGTCACATGTACTGTACTGTATAGACTAGAACAACCCAGTCATATGTACTGTACTGTATAGACTAGAACAACCCAGTCACATGTACTGTACTGTATAGACTAGAACAACCCAGTCATATGTTCTGTACTGTATAGACTAGAACAACCGAGTCAGGTGGGTGTACTATACTCTATAGACTAGAACAACCCAGTCAGATATATGTTCTGTACTGTATAGACTAGAACAACCCAGTCATATGAACTGTATAGACTAGAACAACCCAGTCATATTTATTTTACTGTATAGACTATAACAACCGAGTCAGGTAGGTGTACTGTACTGTATAAACTAGAACAACCCAGTCAGATAGATTTACTGTACTGTATACACTAGCACAACCTAGTCATATGTACTGTACTATAGAGACTAGAACAACCCAGTCATATGTACTGTACTGTATAGACTAGAACAACCCAGTCACATGTACTGCACTGTATAGACTAGAACAACCCAGTCATATGTACTGTACTGTATACACTAGAACAACCCAGTCATATGTACTGTACTGTATAGACTAGAACATCCCAGTCATATGTACTGTACTGTATAGACTAGAACAACCCAGTCATATGTACTGTACTGTATAGACTAGAACAACCCAGTCACATGTACTGTACTGTATAGACTAGAACAACCCAGTCATATGTACTGTACTGTATAGACTAGAACAACCCAGTCACATGAACTGTACTGTATAGACTAGAACAACCCAGTCACATGTACTGTACTGTATAGACTAGAACAACTGAGTCACATGTACTGTACTGTATAGACCATAACAACCCAGTCATATGTTCTATACTGTATAAACTAGAACAACCCAGTCATATGTACTGTACTGTATAGGCTAGAACAACCCAGTCACATGTACTGTACTGTATAGACTAGAACAACCCAGTCATATGTACTGTACTGTATAGACTAGAACAACCCAGTCATATGTATTTTACTGTATAGACTAGAACAACCGAGTCAGGTAGGTATACTGTACTGTAGAGACTAGAACAACCCAGTCATATGTACTGTACTGTATAGACTAGAACAACCCAGTCACATGTACTGCACTGTATAGACTAGAACAACCCAGTCATATGTACTGTACTGTATACACTAGAACAACCTAGTCATATGTACTGTACTGTATAGACTAGAACATCCCAGTCATATGTACTGTACTGTATAGACTAGAACAACCCAGTCACATGTACTGCACTGTATAGACTAGAACAACCGAGTCACATGTACTGTACTGTATAGACTAGAACAACCCAGTCATATGTTCTATACTGTATAGACTAGAACAACCCAGTCATATGTACTGTACTGTATAGACTAGAACAACCCAGTCACATGAACTGTACTGTATAGACTAGAACAACCCAGTCACATGTACTGTACTGTATAGACTAGAACAACCGAGTCACATGTACTGTACTGTATAGACCAGAACAACCCAGTCATATGTATTTTACTGTATAGACTATAACAACCGAGTCAGGTAGGTGTACTGTACTGTACAGACTAGAACAACCCAGTCAGATAGATTTACTGTACTGTATACACTAGAACACCCTAGTCATATGTACTGTACTGTATAGACTAGAACACCCCAGTCATATGTACTTTACTGTATAGACTAGAACAACCCAGTCATATGTACGGTACTGTATAGACTAGAAAAACCCAGTCACATGTACTGTACTGTATAGACTAGAACAACCCAGTCATATGTACTGTACTGTATAGACTAGAACAACCCAGTCACATGTACTGTACTGTATAGACTAGAACAACCCAGTCATATGTTCTGTACTGTATAGACTAGAACAACCGAGTCAGGTGGGTGTACTATACTCTATAGACTAGAACAACCCAGTCAGATATATGTTCTGTACTGTATAGACTAGAACAACCCAGTCATATGAACTGTATAGACTAGAACAACCCAGTCATATGCATTTTACTGTGTAGACTATAACAACCCAGTCATATGTACTGTACTATATTGACTAGAACAACCCAGTCATATGTGCTGTACTGTATAGACTAGAACAACCCAGTCATATAGATGACATGTACTTGTATAGACTAGAACAACCCAGTCATATGTACTGTACTGTATAGACTAGAACAACCCAGTCATATGTACTGTACTGTATAGACTAGAACAACCCAGTCATATGTACTGTACTGTATAGACTAGAACACCCCAGTCATATGTACTGTACTGTATAGACTATAACACCCCAGTCACATGTACTGTACTGTATAGACTATAACACCCCAGTCATATGTACTGTACTGTATAGACCAGAACAACCCAGTCATATGTATTTTACTGTATAGACTATAACAACCGAGTCAAGTAGGTGTACTGTACTGTATACACTAGAACAACCTAGTCATATGTACTGTACTGTGTAGACTACAACATCCCAGTCACATGTACTGTACTGTATAGTCTAGAACAACCCAGTCATATGTACTGTACTGTATAGACTAGAACAACCGAGTCAGGTAGGTGTACTGTACTGTATAGACTAGAACAACCCAGTCACATGTACTGCACTGTATAGACTAGAACAACCCAGTCATATGTACTGTACTGTATACACTAGAACAACCTAGTCATATGTACTGTACTGTATAGACTAGAACATCCCAGTCATATGTACTGTACTGTATAGACTAGAACAACCCAGTCACATGTACTGCACTGTATAGACTAGAACAACCCAGTCACATGTACTGTACTGTATAGACTAGAACAACCCAGTCATATGTTCTATACTGTATAGACTAGAACAACCCAGTCATATGTACTGTACTGTATAGACTAGAACAACCCAGTCACATGAACTGTACTGTATAGACTAGAACAACCCAGTCACATGTACTGTACTGTATAGACTAGAACAACCGAGTCACATGTACTGTACTGTATAGACCATAACAACCCAGTCATATGTTCTATACTGTATAAACTAGAACAACCCAGTCATATGTACTGTACTGTATAGACTAGAACAACCCAGTCACATGTACTGTACTGTATAGACTAGAACAACCCAGTCATATGTACTGTACTGTATAGACTAGAACAACCCAGTCATATGTATTTTACTGTATAGACTAGAACAACCGAGTCAGGTAGGTATACTGTACTGTAGAGACTAGAACAACCCAGTCATATGTACTGTACTGTATAGACTAGAACAACCCAGTCACATGTACTGCACTGTATAGACTAGAACAACCCAGTCATATGTACTGTACTGTATACACTAGAACAACCTAGTCATATGTACTGTACTGTATAGACTAGAACATCCCAGTCATATGTACTGTACTGTATAGACTAGAACAACCCAGTCACATGTACTGCACTGTATAGACTAGAACAACCGAGTCACATGTACTGTACTGTATAGACTAGAACAACCCAGTCATATGTTCTATACTGTATAGACTAGAACAACCCAGTCATATGTACTGTACTGTATAGACTAGAACAACCCAGTCACATGAACTGTACTGTATAGACTAGAACAACCCAGTCACATGTACTGTACTGTATAGACTAGAACAACCGAGTCACATGTACTGTACTGTATAGACCAGAACAACCCAGTCATATGTATTTTACTGTATAGACTATAACAACCGAGTCAGGTAGGTGTACTGTACTGTACAGACTAGAACAACCCAGTCAGATAGATTTACTGTACTGTATACACTAGAACACCCTAGTCATATGTACTGTACTGTATAGACTAGAACACCCCAGTCATATGTACTTTACTGTATAGACTAGAACAACCCAGTCATATGTACGGTACTGTATAGACTAGAAAAACCCAGTCACATGTACTGTACTGTATAGACTAGAACAACCCAGTCATATGTACTGTACTGTATAGACTAGAACAACCCAGTCACATGTACTGTACTGTATAGACTAGAACAACCCAGTCATATGTTCTGTACTGTATAGACTAGAACAACCGAGTCAGGTGGGTGTACTATACTCTATAGACTAGAACAACCCAGTCAGATATATGTTCTGTACTGTATAGACTAGAACAACCCAGTCATATGAACTGTATAGACTAGAACAACCCAGTCATATGCATTTTACTGTGTAGACTATAACAACCCAGTCATATGTACTGTACTATATAGACTAGAACAACCCAGTCATATGTGCTGTACTGTATAGACTAGAACAACCCAGTCATATAGATGACATGTACTTGTATAGACTAGAACAACCCAGTCATATGTACTGTACTGTATAGACTAGAACAACCCAGTCATATGTACTGTACTGTATAGACTAGAACAACCCAGTCATATGTACTGTACTGTATAGACTAGAACACCCCAGTCATATGTACTGTACTGTATAGACTATAACACCCCAGTCACATGTACTGTACTGTATAGACTATAACACCCCAGTCATATGTACTGTACTGTATAGACCAGAACAACCCAGTCATATGTATTTTACTGTATAGACTATAACAACCGAGTCAAGTAGGTGTACTGTACTGTATACACTAGAACAACCTAGTCATATGTACTGTACTGTGTAGACTACAACATCCCAGTCACATGTACTGTACTGTATAGTCTAGAACAACCCAGTCATATGTACTGTACTGTATAGACTAGAACACCCCAGTCATATGTACTGTACTGTATAGACTAGATCAACCAAGTCACATGTACTGTACTGTATAGTCTAGAACAACCCAGTCATATGTACTGTACTGTATAGACTAGAACACCCCAGTCATATGTACTGTACTGTATAGACTAGAACAACCAAGTCATATAGATGACATGTACTGAATAGACTAGAAAAATCCAGTCATATGTACTGTACTGTATAGACTAGAACAACCCAGTTAGATAGATGTACTGTACTTTATAGACCTGAACAAATAAAATTAAATGTATTTATATAGCCCTTCTTACATCAGCTGATATCTCAAAGTGCTGTACAGAAACCCAGCCTAAAACCCTAAACAGCAAGCAATGCAGGTGTAGAAGCACGGTGGCTAGGAAAAACTCCCTAGAAAGGCCAAAACCTAGGAAGAAACCTAGAGAGGAACCAGGCTATGAGGGGTGGCCAGTACTCTTCTGGCTGTGCCGGGTGGAGATTATAACAGAACATGGCCAAGATGTTCAAATGATCATGAATGACCAGCATGGTCAAATAATAATAATCACAGTAGTTGTCGAGGGTGCAGCAAGTCAGCACCTCTGGAGTAAATGTCAGTTGGCTTTTCATAGCCGATCATTGAAAGAATCTCTACCGCTCCTGCTGTCTCTAGAGAGTTGAAAACAGCAGGTCTGGGACAGGTAGCACGTCCGGTGAACAGGTCAGGGTTCCATAGCCGCAGGCAGAACATTTGAAACTGGAGCAGCAGCACGGTCAGGTGGACTAGGGACAGCAAGGAGTCATCATGCCGGGTAGTCCTGAGGCATGGTCCTACGGCTCAGGTCAGCCGAGAGTGAGAAAGAAAGAAAGAAAGAATTAGAGAGAGCATACTTAAATTCACACAGAACACCTGATAAGAAAGGAGAAGTACTCCAGCGATAACAGACTGACCCTAGCCCCCCGACACATGAACTACTGCAGCATAAATACTAGAGGCTGAGACAGGAGGGGTCAGGAGACTGTACTGTATAGACTAGAAAAACCCAGTCATATAGATTTACTGTACTGTATAGACTAGAACACCCCAGTCATATGTACTGTACTGTATAGACTAGAACAACCCAGCCATATGTACTGTACTGTATAGACTAGAACAACCCAGCCATATGTACTGTACTGTAGAGACTAGAACAACCCAGTCAGGTAGATGTACTGTACTGTAGAGACTAGAACAACCCAGTCATATGTACTGTACTGTATAGACTAGAACAACACAGTCAGGTAGATGTACTGTACTGTAGAGACTAGAGCAACCCAGTCATATGTACTGTATAGACTAGAACAACCCAGCCATATGTACTGCACTGTATAGACTATAACAACACAGTCAGGTAGATGTACTGTGTAGACTAGAACAACCCAGTCATATGTACTCTACTGCATAGACTAGAACATCCCAGTCAGGTAGATGTACTGTACTGTAGAGACTAGAACAACCCAGTCATATGTACTGTACTGTATAGACTAGAACAACCCAGTCATATGTACTGTAGAGACTAGAACAACCCAGTCATATGTACTGTAATGTATAGACTAGAACAACACAAACACTTCATTTTAAGCCTGCCGTTTACCGTGCTGGTCACATACTATATCTTTATGAACAAATTCTATACATAAAATCCATATACAATTATCTCACAAACAATGGTCGGATTCCACAGCATGTAATCTCTCAATTTTCATAGTTGTGAACATCAGTACAACTATCTAATTAATATACCTCTGTTAAAGTTATACAGACTGGTATGAAGTATATGGATAACATCAGGCAAGCGGTATCACTTTGCACGAAGACTTAAATTCACCCTGATGTTACTGAAGTAGAGTTAACTGCCGGTCAGACCACTGCTGGCATGAGCTAACCCGCTATAGACTCATGTTTCAGTGCACACATGCCTCTCTCCATTAAAATCACATTCAATTACCGTTAGGCTGAGATGATTGGCTTGGCAGCCTCCTCACTAATGTGGAATATCCACAAATGGTGTGTCCACAAATTCATACATAGACATGAATCCCCTCTCACTATCCCCTCTCTCTTTCCATTTTGCTCACTCTCTCTTGGTCTCACATACATATTTCTGTTGTGATTTCATGGGACCTGTCATCTCTGTGCGTTTCAATTCCAATGACGCAGTTGGATACAGAGTTTTAACGAACGCAGCTGAGTGCTGTATTGGTCTGAGTTCAACTGTGCTGCACTGAAGCATCATGGTCTCCTAGCCAGCCCGATCTGCATACAGTTCACTACTGTGATACGGCTGAGCTTTTGGTTGACATCATTACCATTGTAGGATGACCTGCTACTGGGTATGCTTCAACTGGATCACAGACCATATGAGGGCACAGTACACACACCCCATATTGTAAATACATTTGAATACATGCGACTGAAATACACACACACAATATTGTAATGCAATAGCTATATATGTGTGTGTGTGTGTGTGTGTGTGTGTGTGTGTGTGTGTGTGTGTGTGTGTACGTGTGCGTGTGTGTAGCTGTGGACATAGAGCACACAAGCTTTGGGAGGTTAAGCAGGAGCTGCTCTCTCAGCCAGGCCCGTACAGCGCTGAGATACAGAGAACCAGAGGTCCAAGGGGCAGGACTCCACGGCTCAGCCCATAAACAGGAAGCCTCACCAGGTAGGACGCAAGCCAAGAGCGGGGGGTTGGAGAGGGAGGGAGGACAAACACACTCATCCCTGAACACCAACACCACAGTCACACCAGGGGTCCACTGCAATTTCACACACATAAACACAAGTCAACACTCATTCACACCACACATACAAAAGCATGTATACTTGTAAACAAAAACACTTGCATACAAAATACACCAAAAACACTCATACACTCATACATACAAGCAAACAGAATCTGTCCATGTCTAAACTAGTCTAGTGAGGAAGGCTTAAGGAAGGTCCTGTTGGGACATGTGACATTGGGCTTGAGCCTTTCCAGAACATGTACACCAGCTACAAGTCAGACCACCAAAACAACACATTGCCCAATAAAACTGAAATCCAATCAAGCCCCTGATATCAGCTAGCTTCTCATCATGGAGGGGGCGAGAGGGGGGAGGGATGGAGGCAGGAGGAGCCTTGCTGGGGAGGAGAGCTTAGCCTCCCCCCACCCCTCTATACATCCCATCCTCCCCTGCATGGTTTCTGTGGTGACTGCTAAGCCCGAAGTTACGGTAAAGCTGGTGTGCTGCTGAGCCCTGGGCTGGATTTGTGACAGAGAAATCACATCAGACTATGCTGATTAACAATTCCATTCCAGCCTGAGATTTATATAAAAAAACTATCTTACATTTTGCTTTTTAATAGGAACGATCGCTATCTCAAATTGAGTCCCTGCAAACTTTAATAAAGGCTACAGGGTTGAGTGGCATTTTGCATGCTGATTTAGGCCCGATTGGCGGCTTTTGATGAGAGTGAGGCTGCTATGTAAAGCGGTGCTCCTAGCGCTTTTCTACATCGCCGGTTCAAATGCGGGAGGATAAGAACATGAAGAAAAAAATACCACTTCCATCTGCAATCTCCAGATTTCTCTCTCTCCCTCTCTCTTTTTTTTTCAAAAAATGATTGACTGTTGAATATGAATAAATGGAATAGAATGAAGAAAGAAGAGAGAGATGGAGAGAAAAAAAAAAGACTTTCTCTGGAGGTGAAAAATGAAATCATAAACCCGGAAAAATGTTTATGCCCTCGTTTCATGACATTTGGAGAATGGTATTAGTGTTGAGCATTCAGAGTATACCGAAGGACCACAGGCGGAAGAGAGAGAGGGGAAAGAAGGCAATCAAATAAAAAACATCACCCAGTAACACTTATCCTCCTACCCACTCTGGCCCCCAGAAATCTACATCAGTATTAGAGCACAATTTATAGTGAGAGTTCAGCTTAATGGGATAATCAGCTCCATTTGTAAAGATATTGGATAATCCTAAATAGTTTATATGGGCATAGAGATTTAAAACATTTTCATTAGATGTACTGTATTTACGGGGCATTTAAACCGTCCCTCAGTGTGATTGTGTTTAAGCTGAGGGAAACAAAAGATGTGGGATACAGCCATTCCTGAAGCGACAATAAATCCATGCTGGTCCAAGTGTAGTTCTAATAGGACTGTTTATTATTTGAACTAGGCAAGTAAGTTAAGAACAAATTCTTACTTACAATGACGGCCCACCCCGGCCAAAAACCGGACGACGCTGGGCCAGTTGTGCGCCACCGCATGGGACTCCCAATCACGTCCGGTTGTGACACAGCCTGGAATCGAACCAGGGTCTGCAGTGCCTTAGTCCCCTGCGCCACTCGGGAGCCTGTAGTGTTAAGGCATTGTGACACTGCCTCGTGCTCTTTTGCAAAGGAATACTAGAGTCATTGATGTTTGGTACTGTAGGTAGGGTGGTGTTTGCCTCTCACTGCTATCTCCTCATAAAGCACCTCCACTTCCTGACTACAAACATGAAGGATGTTGCTCAACCTCTGTGTGAGTACATGACAAAAAGACGGTCTTTTGTTCAAGTGGGATATTTTGCAATTGCTGATGTTTGGGCGTTACTCAATATATCGAAATATTTGTTTCTTTGAATCAATGATAGATAGCATTTTGATGAGGACTGTATTTTTCTAATTCACACACTCACTCGCCCTGAATCGCAAGCACTACTGTGATGGGAGGATGATCCTGTGCAATGCAACACACACATGAACACATACATAAATATAAACACACAGCTATGGGAGGGTTGTTAAGGACCCCAGAGATAATTGCCTCTCTCCCCCAAGAGCCAGCAGAGAGGGGGGGCAGGGAGGGTAGTGAAGAGGGAAACTGGAAGGCATCCAACAGGCACAAACATATACAGACACACACAATATCTGTCCCTCCTCCCTCCCTCACCTCCACCACAAGCTCTCTCAGCTCTAGTGCATAAACCCAAATCTGGCTGGCCAATCAGATAGTAGTACAACCAGGGGGGCCTACCAGGGAAAGGGAGGGGGGATGGAAATTAGGTATCTGGGCCAATAGCACCTCCACTCTGGGACAAGATGACTTCATTCAAATGTGGAAAAGGGAGACAGAGAGAGGGAGCTTTCTGTTCTCCATATTGGACTGTGATGCTCGCTCCCATCAGAATAAAAGCCCAATAAAGCTCAGTGAAAGTCATAGAATCTCTTGTCAGGTGAGAAGCTGGGTTTGAGATGCTAGAATAAGAGGATACAGAATATGAGTACCTTTCTTTGAGAATCTGGTACGTGCATTACAGACTACACACTAGTGAGCGGAGCTGTATGTCTGTGTTTCAGTGTGTGGACACAGTACAGTGAGGGGAAAGAGCTGAACCGTGGGAGAAATGCCTTTTGAACAGAGTCACTGTTAAAACTTGCAAATGTGCTCAAATGGATGAATTGTGGCGATGCATTCTCAGCACGTCTCAAGCAGAAATATACTGTAGGACACACACACACACACACACAAACCTAGAGTTCAGCTCCGTCCAATGGGCTGAGAGTAGCCAGAAGTATTTATTCAACAGAAAATAAAAAACACTCCTACACACAAAGACACGCACTGCACACACATACTCAGCCATATTTGGCAGTAGCGCCAGGCCCCGACCCTGGTGTGTGTGTGTGTGTTTCAGTGTACATATGAGTGTGCGTGTGTGATTGTAGGTGTGTTCAATCTATGAACGACAGTAACCCATCGAAGAGACAGAGAGGGGCCGGCCGTGACTAAGGTGGTACTGGTCGTTAGGGGCAACAAACCCTCTCCCATCTGTCAGGGTTAAGCAACAGCTCTTCAAAAGGAGATCACACACAAAATTTTACAGTCCCCCTTGTTCCCCAAACAGTCCCAGGACCTTGACTAGTGTTGCACCCCTCCCTGCCCAGCCCGGTACACTCCTCCAGCCATGATAAGATGCTATCAGCCGCCCTCTAAGCACTTGAGAGGCACTTTAGGAGATCACTAGAGCCATTACCATGAAAAGTAAAAGATACTGCCTATATTGATGTTAGATTAATACTGACCACCATGTTATTGATTTTTCCTTCCCCCCCTCTCTTTTCCCCTGCTGTCTCTCTCCTCTTTTCTCCTCTTCCAAAACCTTTGGCAGGGAGCAGTCTTATTTTGTGATGGTAACAGTGTTTTCTGGCCTGGCTGGGAGGATGTTCCCACTGCCCTCCTGATAAAAGCGTCAGCGTGAGCTGCTATCTACGGTTTCACGCGGTGATCCTTTAGAAGGAGAGCAAAAGGTCTGTGTTATCTCCAGATGTTATTCAATTGTTACAGGACAATCTGAGCCATTAGCTGGGGTGGGTTAAATAATGCATCCGGTTTTAAAAGGACTCCTTATCTATCCACGTGTGTGTGTGTGTGTGTGTGTGGGGGGGGGGGGGGGGGGGGGGGGGCTGATATACCTTCAAGGTCTTTCTAAAGGAAAAACCGACAAACAAACTGTGACCTTTTTAATGAAGACTGTTTTTTATCTCATTTTATTAAACAAGCGTTTGAACGCTCTTAGAGATAACAATTTCATTTAAACACGCCCGTTTTAAGTGTAGACAATCGATCAGGATGCATATATGGCCCTTTCACTCTCTCTCTCACACACATACACACTTTGCAGGGTTAAAGGCTGTTCCTATGAGACACAAAGGGAAGATGGAAGTGAGAGACAGAGACAGAAGGAGAGGAAAATGAGAGGGAGAGAAAGGTAGAAAGAGGAAAGAGCAATAGACAGAGACAGAGAAAAGGGAGAGAGACAAGAGAGATGGAGAGAGAATTTTTTTTTAAATAGAAAGGTGCAGGGAATGAGAGAGAGAGGAAAAGGGAGAGTGAGGGAGAGGGAGAGTGAGTGAGTGAGAGGGGAAGTGAGAGAGGGAGGATAAGAGAGAGTGATAACCGCAATGTCTTCAGTCACAGATTTACACAGGCCATTGGACTCTCATTCTCCAAGGCTCTTATCAGTGGAATTA
Source organism: Oncorhynchus kisutch (assembly GCF_002021735.2). Lineage (NCBI taxonomy): Eukaryota > Metazoa > Chordata > Actinopteri > Salmoniformes > Salmonidae > Oncorhynchus > Oncorhynchus kisutch. The sequence goes on from NC_034192.2 coordinate 8,692,164, forward strand.
TTGAGCAGTGTGGCATACCATTAAAAATTCCGCTTAGATTTCACAAAATCAAATCGCGTGAGGTAATGAACGTCGCTTTCAAATGGACTCCTCACTGATACCCCATTCTCAGAGGACAGAAATCCATCTCAGTCATAACTCTGTATCTTCATTGTATTTCTACATTGACTTAACTGTGCTGCCAAAGCAGAGTAAAGCTTAATAATTGCTATTGCCCTTGATGTTAAAATAATGATTGTGTGGCTATTGCTCTGCAGCAATCTCTTTCTATACTGTTCTCCTCTCTCTTCCTCTCCCTTTCTCCCTCTCCACTTTCCTGTTTCTCTTTCACTTACTCTATTTCCCTCCCTCCTTCCATCCCTCCCTACCTCATCTCTCTCTCTCCCTCCCTCTTTCCTTCTCTCCCTCCTATACTGAAAGATGTTTTGAGTCAGGCTGTTAGCCAAGGTCAGGTGGATGACCTCAGGTTTTTGTCCCAGCATACCTCACTCCCAAACGCAGATGACACGTATCCACTAGGCGATGCAGAACCACAATTCAGGGACGTCAGCCCTCGTTTGGTTTGGCTCGCAAACACACACAAACACACACGCCCCCATGCAGAGTCTTCGTTGTGATTTATGGCCCAGACACACAAAAATGAAACTGTGTGTAAAAATGCTGGGCTAAAATAAGGGCCTCTTTCACAGGGAAAGGGAGGTTACCGTATACAACACAGAGGACAAGGTCTTGCTGTTATGATTCATCTTCTGATGAACCATCTTTCCTCACCATCTCTCAATACAGTGAACTACAATGGAGGAGATCTGAGGAGATCTGAGGATACAAACTGTATACATAGACATGTTGACCACAGGTGTAACTCATAAAGGATGCTTTTGCAACTGCCTACTGCATATCTTGTACTGATCCTACGGTAGTATGGCTATTGATCTCCATGAAAAGGTCATTCCAATAATCCCTCAATAAACATTTTGAAATTAATATCACAAGGACCAATTTCACTAATCACTTTGTGCTAGCTCTCACATCCCAAACAACAAATGTTCCAAATGTCAAAGACACAAAACAACAACCCTCTCACCCTCTTATCTCATTGGCTCTGACTATATATGGCTGGCCTTTCACAGTGTTCTAGTGAGCCTATCAGCTCGATGTGCCAAAAGACAACTGCAGTGCCAAGCCCCATAGCTAACTGTTGGAGCAGACTACTGTGATCAGTGTGATCACTGCTGGGCCTCTACAATCAGCCCCAGCCCATCCACCATCCAGCCCATAATCCAGCCATGGGCTTTAGCCCACCAGCTCAGTGTAAACACTGTGCTAATTCACCATTCGGACGGGGAAGGCAATCCGTGACGGATGTTTTTTAAGCGACTAAGAGAGAGGTCCCTAGTGACCATGAGGAGGAAGTGGGTGGATAGACCAGGAGACTGTCAATGAAGAGGAGAAGCTGGTGAAAGATGGTTCCCCAGAAGACTTAACGCAGCATGAATAGATTCATCACACAAATGGAGACGAGACAGGGGAGGGGGTATGTCGAAAACTTTTGATTCTATTGTGAAACCATGAATCTGACTATTGCCAAGACCACGTTTAAAAAGACCCACTGTGAAGTCTAACTGTCTTTATGACTCAATAAAGACTCCATGGAAGGTGTATTAATTTGGAAAAGATACCCCTCGGCTCTGTGCTCCCTTTCTCTCTCTGCTTCCATCCACGACCCCTCTGTGGTTTAAAGCAGTGTTGGGTTTCAGCTCAGCAGGCCAAGTCATTACATTTCAACAGGTCACACCTTTCATTGGGGAATTAACCAGATCACTTATTTTCTTCATTCTCCTCGCACGGTCACGCAAAAAAAGTTTGATATTTCAGCATTTTTTGGATTGTGTGTGTCCGTGCGTGCGTGCGTGCCTGCGTGTGTGTGTGTTCTTCTGTTTTTGGATAACCCCTCCGCCTCCTAATTTCAGATTAACTCAGGGACTGTATTGATTGTTTTCCAGAGGGGACTTGGCTGTCAGTCTGATTTCATTGTTGACATCACCGTGACCTGAGAATGGACCTCTGGATCATAAGGGGATTGAAGGCTTTTTAATGACATCCTTCCTACATGTCATCCTCCAACAGTTAAATACAGCTAAATACTAACAGCCTGCAGCCATGACACACACAACTTTAACCTTGTGTCAGGGGCCATATTGACATACTATGGGCCAAGCCATAGCAATTGTCATTAACATGAAACAGTTGAATTAGTCTACGTCATTACATTTGAATCGGTGAGCAGGCATGCACAGAAGAAAAACAGAACCCTGGGATAAAGATTTCCAAGACAGTTTGATTGTGCAATCTGCATTGTGGTTCTTACATATAGTGGGGCAAAAAAGTATTTAGTCAGCCACCAATTGTGCAAGTTCTCCAACTTAAAAAGATGAGAGAGGCCTGTAATTTTCATCATAGGTACACTTCAACTATGACAGACAAAATGAGAAGAAAATTGTTTTTTTTGGCCCCACGGGGTGAGATCATGCGTGGAGCCCCAGATCGAGGGAGATTATCAGTGGTCTTGTATGTCTTCCAGTTCCTAATAATTGCTCCCACAGTTGATTTCTTCAAACCAAGCTGCTTACCTATTGCAGATTCAGTCTTCCCAGCCTTGTGCAGGTCTACAATTTTGTTTCTGGTGTCCTTTGACAGCTCTTTGGTCTTGGCCATAGTGGAGTTTGGAGTGTGACTGTTTGAGGTTGTGGACAGGTGTCTTTTATACTGATAACAAGGTCAAACAGGTGCCATTAATACAGGTAACGAGTGGAGGACAGAGGAGCCTCTTAAAGAAGAAGTTACAGGTCTGTGAGAGCCAGAAATCTTGCTTGTTTGTAGGTGAAAATGACAGGCCTGATGAAAATGCAGGCCTGATGAAAATGTAGGTGAAAATGACAGGCCTCTCTCATCTTTTTAAGTGGGAGAACTTGCACAATTGGTGGCTGACTAAACACTTTTTTCCCCCACTGTACATACCATCAACTATTCCTACTGTAACTCCATGAAGCTGATAGATTGAAGGGTGCCGGTGTGTAGGGGGTGCTATCAATCTTCCCTACTCAGACTCCATTGGGTAGTGAGGGGTTATGGGGCGGGGCTGAATTGCTGTCGCATCGCTACCTGTCCAGGTGAGTTAAGAGGGGGAAGTGAGAATGAGCACACAAGGTGAGTTTGGGGGTGATCGTCTTTAGTGGCGCCCATAAGTTTTTCTGTTGTTAATTGATGGAACATGATAAGTGCCTCAGGGAGGGAGGGAGGGCTGGAGGGAGGGAGGGAAACTATTCTAAGGCTGTTGTGTGTGCATGAGAGAGAGAGAGAGAGGGGGGGGGGGGGAGTGGGCGAAAGAGAGATTGTATACAAAACCCTCTGAATGGCACACACACATAACCCATGTCTCAACTGTCTCGGGGCTTAAAATTGCTTCTTCAACATGTCCCCTCCCCTTAATCTACACTGATTGAAGTGGATTTAACAAGTGACATCAATAAGGGATCATATCTTTCACCTGGATTCACCAGTTTATGTCATGGAAAGAGCAGGTGTTCTTAATGTTTTGTACACTCAGAGTAGAGCGACGTAAAGATTCAGAACTCTGCATTATGAGTACAAGTTTTCATTGCTTGTACTGATTCTGGATCTCTCTGTCTCACGCTCCCAAGAATAGGGGCTTGTGGGTAAAATATGCAGGCCAAAAATGATCATGAAAGTGTATGACAGTGCTTCTCACTCCTATACGCTCCTATTATACACACAAACAATTAAAATGTTATTGTATTTGTCATATGCGCCAAATACAACTGTTGTAGACTTTACTCTGAAATACTTGCTTACGTGCAAAGATGCAGAGTTAAAAAGTATAATAGTAACACAACAGGAATAATATAAAATACACAAAAATGAAGCTGGTACAGGGAGTACCAGTACCAGATCAATATAGATCTATATACAGGGAGTACCAGTACCAGATCAATGTAGATCTATATACAGGGAGTACCAGTACCAGATCAATATTGATCTATATACAGGGAGTATCCGTACCAGATCAATGTATATCTATATACAGGGAGTACCAGATCAATGTAGATCTATATACAGGGAGTACCAGTACCAGATCAATGTAGATCTATATACAGGGAATACCAGTACCAGATCAATATAGATCTATATACAGGGAGTACCAGTACCAGATCAATGTAGATCTATATACAGGGAGTACCAGTACCAGATCAATGTAGATCTATATACAGGGAATACCAGTACCAGATCAATGTAGATCTATATACAGGGAGTACCAGATCAATGTAGATCTATATACAGGGAGTACCAGTACCAGATCAATGTAGATATATATACAGGGAGTACCAGTACCAGATCAATGTAGATCTATATACAAGGAGTACCAGTACCAGATCAATGTAGATCTATATACAGGGAATACCAGTACCAGATCAATATAGATCTATATACAGGGAGTACCAGTACCAGATCAATGTAGATCTATATACAGGGAGTACCAGTACCAGATACATGTGGATCTATATACAGGGAGTACCAGTACCAGATCAATGTGCAGAGGTACGAGGTATTTGAGGTAGATATGTACATGAAGGCAGAGTAACGTGACCAGGCATCAGGATAGAAAATAATAAGGTATTTGAGGCAGATATGTACATGAAGGCAGGGTAACGTGACTAGGCATCAAGATAGATAATAATAAGGTATTTGAGGTAGATATGTACATGAAGGCAGGGTAAAGTGACCAGGCATCAGGATAGAAAATAATAAGGTATTTGAGGTAGATATGTACATGAAGGCAGGGTAAAGTGACTAGGCATCAGGATAGATAATAATAAGGTATTTGAGGTAGATATGTACATGAAGGCAGGGTAAAGTGACTAGGCATCAGGATATATAATAATAAGAGTAAAATAAAGAACAGAGTAGCAGCAGCAAATGATGATGTAAAAGTGTGTGTAATGTGTTTGTCTTGTGTCGGTATGCGTCTATGTTACGTGTGTGAGTGCGTATGTAGTGTATGTGAATGTCTGTGGGTTTTGTGTGGGAGTGTCATTGTACTGTGTGTGAGTGAGTGAGTGAGTGAGTGAGTGAGTGAGTGAGTGAGTGAGTGAGTGAGTATACGGTGAATATTTAAAGTCTAGTGAGTGTGCGTAGGGAGGGTCAGGTCAAGACAGAGTCAGTGCAGATAGTTTGGGTACCATTAACTGACTATTTAGCAGTCTGGCTATTTAGAAGTCTTATGGCTTGGGGGTAGAAGCTGTCTCAGAGCCTGTTGGTCTGAGAGCTGATGCTCCACTACCGTTTGCCGGACAGTAGCAACATTAACAGTCTATGGCTTGGGTGGCTGAGGTCTTTGGAATTTTTTCAGGCCTTCCTCCGACACCGCCTGATATAGAGGTCCTGGATGGCATAGAGCTCAGCCCAGTGATGTACTGAGCTGTCCACACCACCCTCTTTGGCGCTTTGTAATCAAGCACGGTGCGTTTGCCATACCAAGCAGTGATGCAGCCAGCCAAGTTCCTCTCGATGTTGCAGCTGTAGAACTTTTTAAGGATCAAAGGTCCCATGCCAAATCATTTCAGCCTCCTGGGGGGGAAGAGGTGTTGCCATGCCCTCTTCATGACTGTGCGGGTGTGTGTGTGGACCATGTTAAGTGTTTAGTGGCGTGGAAGCAAAGGAACTTGAAGTTCTCGACCCGATCCACAAGAGCCCCGTCAATGTGGATGGGGGTGTGCTCTCCCCTCTTTCTCCTATAATCCACGATCAGCTCCTTGGACTTTCTGACGTTGTGGGAGAGGTTGTAGTCCTGGCATCACATTGCTAAATCTCTGGCCTCCTCCCTGTAGGCTGACTCCTCGCACAAACACACACACACATACAACACCCCGCACATGCAGTGCTGTTAAATGAGGAACAGGTTGCAGAGGAGGGGGTTAACCACAGGAGGAAGAAGTTGCTCCAGACCTCTTTATTAACTTCACTGACAACTCAGGCCCCTAACCACAGCTATCCCCTGTACACACACACACATATAGCCCCAACACATCCGCCTACACACACACACACTCACGCACGCACACACACACACAAGCACCCCAAATTGGACTACCACAAAAACTGTTGGTGACACCTGCATCGGTGAGAAACATTATCGTACTGTTCCCAAGAAAGCTAAGGTAACTGAACTAAATGACTATCTCCCCGTAGCACTCACTTCTGTCATCATGAAGTGCTTTGAGAGACAAGTCAAGGATCGTATCACCTCCACCTTACCTGATACCCTAGACCCACTCCAGTTTGCTTACTGCCCCAATAGGTCCACAGACAATGCAATCGCCATCACACTGTACACTGCCCTATCCCATCTGGACAAGAGGAATACCTATGTAAGAATGCTGTTCATCGATTACAGCTCATCATTCAACACCATAGAACCCTCCAAACTCATCGTTAAGCTTGAGACCCTGGGTCTCGACCCCGCCATGTGCAACTGAGTCCTAGACTTCCTGACCGTCCCCCCTAGGTGGTGAAGGTAGGAAACAACATCTCCACTGATTCTCAACACTGGGGCCCCACAAGGGTGCGTTCTCAGCCCTCTCCTGTACTCTCTGTTCACCCACAACTGCGTGGCCATGCACACGTCCAACTCAATCATCAAGTTTGCAGACGACACAACAGTGGTAGGCTTGATTAACAACAACGACGAGACAGCCTACAGGGAGGAGGTGATGGCCCTCGCAGTGTGGTGTCAGGAAAATAACCTCTCACTCAATGTCAGCAAAACAAAATAGATTATCGTGGACTTCAGCAAACAGCAAAGGGAGCTTCCCCCATCCACATCGACAGGACAGCAGTGGAGAAGGTGGAAAGTTTTAAGTTACTCGGTATACACATCACCGACAATCTGAAATGGTCCATGCACACAGACAGTGTGGTGAAGAAGGCGCAACAGTGCCTCTTCAACCTCAGGAGGCTGTAAAAATGTAGCTTGTCACTGAGAACCCTTTTACAGGTGCACAATTGAGAGCATCCTGTCGGGCTGTATCACTGCCTGGTACGGCAACTGCACCGCCCACAACAGGAGAGCTCTCCAGAGAGTAGTGAGGTCTGTACAAAACATCACTGGGGGCAAACTACCTGCCCTCCAGGACACCCACAACACCTGATGTCACAGGAAGGCCAAAAAGATCATCAAGGACAACAACCACTCGAGCCACTGCCTGTTCACCCTGCTTCCATCCAGAAGGCAAGGTCAGTACAAGTGCATCAAAGCTGGGACAGAGAGATTGAAAAACAGCTTCTATCTCAAGGCCATCAGATTGTTAAACAGCCACCACTAGCACAGAGAGGCGGCTGCCTACCTGCAGATTTGATATGATTGGCCACTTTAATAAATGGAACACTAGCCACTTGAATTATGCCACTTTAAGAATGTTTACATATCTCACATTACTCATCTCATATGTATATACCGTATACTGTATCCTTCACTATCTATTATTTACTATCTACTGTGTCTTATCCACTCTGTCACTGCTCATCCATATATTTTATACTTATATGTTTTCATCCCATTCCTTTACTAGATTGTGTGTATTAGGTTTTGTTGTGGAATTTGTTAGATATTAGGTTTTGTTGTGGAATTGTTAGATATTACCTGTTAGATACTGCTGCATTGTTGGATCTAGAAGCATTTCACTACACTCGCAATAACATCTGCTAACCATGTGTATCTGACCAATAACATTTTACATTTTATGCTCGTACACACACACTGTTCTCCGGTCCAGCGCTGGGTGAGGAGGGGGAGGAGGTGTGTATTACCTGCTTTAGTTGTGTCCAAGCTCTGAGGGGGCCTTGGATTAGGCTGGCAGTCTGAAGTTGTGCCAACACTAAAACAAGAGTCTGAGACAAGCCCTTCCCTGTGGCTCTCATTCGCTCACACATACACAAACAGATATACACACACACACAGACACACACAAATGGCCACCGTTAAAAGCTGAACTGACAGGACAATTAATAGACACTGCAGTGAATAAAACCTAATAAAAAAACAGAGTCTACGTGGACCTGTGAACCATAGCTAATCAGAGCTACAGTAGGCCTATATGCTAACAAGTGATTTGCCACTCGGGCAGTGCTGCCTACAATATTGAGCAAGTTTTCAGACCCCTCCAGAGACTTTCATTGGTAAATGATTCTAGTGACAAATTCAGCTACTAAAATCTACAGAGGGAACAGTAGATAAACAACATATTCTGAATCAGCTAACGATAGCGAACCAGTTTACAACTCTTGTTTTTGCAATTTGGTGTCATATTTTCTTTATGGAGGCAAAATGTGGCTAAAATGTTGCTCTCCTCTGCTCAGAGGATTAAGGGACCATCTTAAAACTGCAATGCCTACTTTTGCATGTTAATGAAAAATGTTGATAGCTTCTAAACCACATGACAGTGGTGGCAGGTTGCCTAGTGGTTTCGAGTGAATCCCCGAGCTGACAAGGTACAAATCTGTCATTCTGCCCCTGAGTAAGGCAGTTAACCCACTGTTCCGTAGGCGCTGAAGACACGGATGTCGATTAAGGCAGCCCCCTGCACCGTTCTGATTCAGAGAGGTTGTGTTCAATGCAGAAGATGCATTCAGTTTTAAAACTGACTAGGTATCCCCTTTCCCAACATATAGCTCTCAAATCAATTTGACATTGTTCAGAAACCTCTTCTCTCTGATCCACAGCAGTTTGTTTAGCTTTTTTAAAGTGCTATTAATTTTAATTTACTTCACAGAGAATTCAATTGCTTCCAACCCATTGGACTTCACTATCACATTTTAAGGTAAGACCCAGATGCAGACAACGTCGAATTAACAACTGTTTAATAATCAAACAGGGGCAGGCAAAAGACAGGTCAATGACAGGCAGGGGTCAATAATACAGATAGGTGGGGCAAAGGTACCGGACGGCAGGCAGGCTCAGGGTCAGGGTGGGCAGGGGTCAATAATCCAGATAGGTGGGGCAAAGGTACAGGACGGCAGGCAGGCTCAGGGTCAGGGTGGGCAGGGGTCAATAATCCAGATAGGTGGGGCAAAGGTACCGGATGGCAGGCAGGCTCAGGGTCAGGGTGGGCAGGGGTCAGTAATCCAGATAGGTGGGGCAAAGGTACCGGATGGCAGGCAGGCTCAGGGTCAGGGTGGGCAGGGGTCAGTAATCCAGATAGGTGGGGCAAAGGTACCGGATGGCAGGCAGGCTCAGGGTCAGGGTAGGCAGGGGTCAGTAATCCAGATAGGTGGGGCAAAGGTACCGGATGGCAGGCAGGCTCAGGGTCAGGGTGGGCAGGGGTCAGTAATCCAGATAGGTGGGGCAAAGGTACCGGATGGCAGGCAGGCTCAGGGTCAGGGTGGGCAGGGGTCAGTAATCCAGATAGGTGGGGCAAAGGTACCGGATGGCAGGCAGGCTCAGGGTCAGGGTGAGCAGGGGTCAATAATCCAGATAGGTGGGGCAAAGGTACCGGATGGCAGGCAGGCTCAGGGTCAGGGTGGGCAGGGGTCAATAATCCAGATAGGTGGGGCAAAGGTACCGGATGGCAGGCAGGCTCAGGGTCAGGGTGGGCAGGGGTCAGTAATCCAGATAGGTGGGGCAAAGGTACCGGATGGCAGGCAGGCTCAGGGTCAGGGTGGGCAGGGGTCAATAATCCAGATAGGTGGGGCAAAGGTACAGGATGGCAGGCAGGCTCAGGGTCAGGGTGGGCAGGGGTCAATAATCCAGATAGGTGGGGCAAAGGTACAGGACGGCAGGCAGGCTCAGGGTAGGCAGGGGTCAATAATCCAGATAGGTGGGGCAAAGGTACCGGATGGCAGGCAGGCTCAGGGTCAGGGTGGGCATAGGTCAGTAATCCAGATAGGTGGGGCAAAGGTACAGGACGGCAGGCAGGCTCAGGGTAGGCAGGGGTCAATAATCCAGATAGGTGGGGCAAAGGTACCGGATGGCAGGCAGGCTCAGGGTCAGGGTGGGCATAGGTCAGTAATCCAGATAGGTGGGGCAAAGGTACAGGGTGGCAGGAAGGCTCAGGGCAGGCATAAAAGGTAAAACTGGGAAAACTAGAGAACAGGAACACTCAAGAGACAGGAATATAGGTTGAAAACACTGGTAGGCTTGACGAAACAAAACGAACTGGCAACAGACAAACAGAGAACACAGGTATAAATACACAGCGGATAATGGGTAAGATGGGCGACACCTGGAGGGAGGTATAGACAATCACAAAGATGAAGGTGAAACAGATCAGGGTGTGACAACAAACTACTGTTATTAGTTCAGGGACCTCGCCTGTCCAAACTACGGCAGTTACTTTTGTATATTTTTTTATTTGGCTGTTTTCAAATAATGTATTTTCTTAAAGTATGAAAAATGCTTGTTTAAAATGTCAAATGTTTCCACCCATATCACGTGCATGAATTCAACCAACTGTCATTGGTTCAGGGACCTCGTCAATAAAATCTAAGGCAATATTTTGGACATATAATGAAATTAAATAAATAGCAAATAGCCAAAGTAAAAAAATACAGATGTAATTGCCGTATATTGTGCAGACAAGGTCCCTGAACCAAAAACAGATGGTTATATTCATATGGTGTTGAAGGTACGTTTTAAGCAAGTATTTTTTACATTTATTTTACCTTTATTTAACTAGGCAAGTCAGTTAAGAACAAATTCTTATTTTCAATAACGGCCTAGGAACAGTGGGTTAACTGCCTTGTTCGGGGGCAGAACGACAGATTTTTACCTTGTCAGCTTGGGGATTCAATCTTGCAACCTTTGGTTACTAGTCCAACGCTCTAACCACTAGGCTACCTGCCGCCCCATAATTAAATATATTTAAATTACATTAGCCAAAGTCAAATCATACAAAAGTAATTTCCGGGGATTGGAGCGGCAGGTCCCTGAACATTTTACAGTTGGTTTGAGATTTCTATGTCATATGGTTACACAGCTATTGAAGTTTTGCAGTTAACACTAGATTTCAATTGCACTTTTAACATGGTCCCTCAGCTGCGACGACACAGAGAATGAGCCATAGAAATGAAAGTTAAATACCCTTTGGAAAGCGGAACCAAACAGCAAAAACAAGGGGTGTAACTTGTTCCCCGTCGTCAGCTGATTTAGAATATAACATGCATATCATCCTGACATGTTCCGTTGAAGAGGTATTGATGAGCAAAGTCAAAATATTTAATATAAAGCGAACTTCACCGCACTGCCTGCCAATCCATGCTTATCCCAACCCACGTTTTGACAACTGAATGGGAACTTGCCTGGCTGCCCGCCCATTTGATAAATGCCAAATACATTTGATTGACAACTAAAGGATACGCTAATTGTGGATAACAGTTGTTCAAGTTCAGTATAGCTAGATAGCAACGTGATTCACATTGCTTGCTAGTTAACCAAATGACACCTGCATCTCCTAGCTGTAGCCACAGAAAAAGACAGCCATTCACCCACTCGTCCGATGACAACATCCCCACAGCAGGTAGCTAGCTAACGTTAGGCTTCGTGTTTTGATCTTGCTAAACAAATAGCTACATAAATAAATAAGCTAGCCTATTACCCACGTTATGACTGACCTGTGATCATTGCCCATGCTAGTTTGATTGCATTGACATTCCCAGCCCTGGTTACATTCGTCCATCTTTGTATTAAATATTGAGTCATTGAAACTGAAACAGTGCACCCTGAATGGCTGGAGGAACTAAACAATGTATCAGCCAGCTGTAAGTTACAACCTGACAGAAATATGTTTTGGACTACCAAGAAATGTATTGGTGAATTATATTAATCATGCATTGAACTGCATCCATCTATTCTGCCAACAATGCCTTACTCTATGTCATGATTCCAATATACCTATTTTTAAAACCTCTCATAAAGAGGGTTTTGTAGCATAAACTGGGAATTTGATGTTTTTGTTTGATATTATGATTGTCTGTTTGTTTCATATCTGCAAAGTTGTTTAAACGCTGTCAGTTCCACTTGCTCTGAATGCTTTGTTATCCTGTACCCATTATGTGTGTGTGTGTGTGTGTGTGTGTGTGTGTGTGTGTGTGTGTGTGTGTGTGTGTGTTTGAGAGAGAGAGAGAGAGAGAGAGCAAGCGTGTAAGTGTGTGGTTATGTGCTGTGTTTTTGGGACTCAAATGTGTATGAAACCATCCCGGATACCTCTCCACAGTTTGGCTGGAATACTTCTGTCTTGTCAACAGAGAAGAGCAACTCAAAGCGGGCCTAGGATGCATTTACACATGACTTACTAACTGCTAGTAGAAATGACTGAGCCAGCCATAGTACCAACTAACACCAGCAGGGATTCATAGGCCTGTCATGAATGCAATGTCTTTGTTGTTACACACACACGCACACACACACACACGTGTGCAAGTAGACATAGACTGCTCCAATTAAAGATGTGTTTCTTCGGCAGTGGAGTCACAGAGAGGCCAGATGTGGATCAGCAAGCTCTGAGAAGTTGGTTTTGAATCTTTTTTAGCTACAATCTGCAGTTTGGCTCCAAGAACACAGCTCTCACACACACAGTATCGAATACACACACACACATCACAAACACATTCACAACATTTACTACACACACAGCTTCACCTACACACACACACACATGCACACAAAGGGTGGGTCACATAGAGTTCAGGAGAAGGGTTATGGTACTACTGATGCGGGGTAGTCATTTATTTATATAAAACACTTCTAGTGGGCCGTGGCTTTACTTTGCTAACCTGGTCATGAGGGGCTGCAGGGCTCCCAAAGCATGGCTGCCTTTTCCTGTCATTACCCAGTGTGTGTGTGTGTGTGTGTGTGTGTGTGTGTGTGTGTGTGTGTGTGTGTGTGTGTGTGTGTGTGTGTGTGTGTGTGTGTGTGTGTGTGTGTGTGTGTGTGTGTGTGTTAATGTGTGAGACAACAGAAACAAAGCATATGAGCATATGCCTGTGTGTGCTTTCTCCAAGTTCAGTGGTCAGTAATGTGATCTGAGGCCAAAGTTAACACAAACAGAGATGAAAGCATTGTGCATTGTGAGTCAACACACTCACTTGCAGACCGATGGCAGCAGGCAACATTGTTGATGAAGAAAAGCTTCTGTTAAATTAAGGTAGAGGAAAAACCACAGGCATGGCTTAATTACTCCACTATAATGCCAATTATTTTGTCTTATCTTAATTACTTCAAAAGACAAACTTCAATTAGAACGTTGGAAACCGCATCTAGCACAGGCAGATCCCTCCACGTGCAGATCCCTGCGGAGCCAACATCACTCAATGACTTATTCTCTCTCTCTCCCTCTCGCTCCGTCTGTCTAGTGGTTAACATACACACACACACACACACACACACTGGTTCATGGCTTAGTAACCTCAAGCCAGGCCGGCTAAACAGACCAACCTTCACCTGAAGCAACCACAAACCCTAGAGTCTAGACCACGAGCTGACCTTAAAAGAATCCTTTACAGTGGCCTCCTGTTCTGATGTGGTCACAAACACCCCTCTTTGTAGATCAGACTTTTGTGATATATTGTACTTGTTAAGTTACATAAAGTACTGTATTTAAAGATGGTTGTCTGTTGATGTCTATTCTGACCAGTTTATGTTTTGTTTTCTCATTCCAAAGAATGGAACAATGACGGTGCAGAATGAGGATGACTGATGTGTGAGTCAGTCAGAGGGTTCTCATTAGAGCGAATAGCAGTAAAATACCAGAGAGAGTACTGGGACGGAGCTGTTGACACACTGTTGTCTCAGTACTCTCCCCAACACTCCACCAGGCCCAGAATAGAACCCTTAGAGGCTGCTGAGAGGGGTGAGGGGAAGGTGGGTGAGGGGGTGAGGAGATGAAACGTTAAGGATACAATTAGATAATGTTGCCAAGGACCCTGGGAACTGGGAAGGAACTCACTGGTATGTGTCTGTAGACCCTGACCCCTGTTTATGTTTTGGGTAGTACGACGTATGGTTACTATGAGTATCAGGTTAAGGTAGTATGTGTTTCTGGTTTTGGTTTCCTTATACTTTGGATATAGTTGGTGTCTGTAAGGTCTGGGTGTAGATAGTTTAGAATAGGGTCTGGGTGTGTGTAGCAGGGACTAGAATAGTAGGTAGGGAGGGGAGTGGTTGGTGTGTTGCCCCTCACCCTTGTCTAAGTGGCACGGCCGTGTTTACTGTGGGGAAGGAAGCTGTCAGCTCTGTTTGCTCCCATCTCATCTCTACCACCACTACCCTCCATAACCCTGGTGGACCTGGTGGGGGGGAGAGAGAGAGAGAGAGAGAGTTGGTAGAGATGAGTTGGACTGAATTGAGGAAGACAGAGAAGAGAGATTTTTAACCCCAAAAAAGTGTGCATGCAGGCAGGTAGACAGACAGGCAAGCAGAGAGGCTGCCCTCCCTCGACAGGACCCCGTTAGCTGTGATTGACAGGGGGTTTTACTTAAGGTATAAAGTTTCCCCCTGGTGTAAAGTCCCTGTGGCACTCTGCTAAGGGGTGACTGCATTCCTTACCTGGTCATGAACTGCCTGCCTTTACGTATCCTCCCCACGACACACCCCACTAGAACCATACACACAACCCCCCCCCCCTTCTCTCTCCCAACTGTCGTTTTTCCAAAAAGGATAACGGAGTTAGGAAAATTACAGGCTAAAATACTCTCCCAGGAAAAATACACTGACACACACATAGGTAGATAACACACACACACAGACACACACACACACACACACACATTCCCACACACAAAGACACATTACACAGTACACATACATTCATTCAGACCACAATTACCAGCATGATTGATGCTGACATGCATTTAGTGTTGAGTCTGCATATTCAAAATAGAAAACTTCCTTATTATTTTAAAGGGATTTTGGGGATATTTTCAATTGTCTTGTCACACAGAGCGTCGTTACCCGGGATATGATTCTAACCATCTAGCTATACAAACTGATGCACTATTCCCTTTACGACGCTCTGTCATACTTACTGTCATGACTTCTACCGAAGTCGGTTCCTCTCCTTGTTCGGGCCATTTTTCATGTTCCATTTGTTTTGTCTTGTTTTCACACTCACCTGGTTTCGGAGTTTGTAAGCATATATTAAATAACTCTGTTTATACCAATTTCGTTCTCCTCCGCCTGACTTCCCTGCCACCAGCATGCACCCCCATTACAGAATTCCCGACAACTCATGGAGTCAGCAGGAACAGGTGCCCCTGGTATAGGGGTCGAGGAGCGGATCCAGGATCAAGCGAAAATAATCCACCATCTCGGCGCAATCATGGATCAAGTTATCCAGACCCTGGACCATTGGGAGAGACAGGGAGGTCCACCAGTGCATTCAACCACGCAACCCAAACCTCCACTACTCACTCCTTCTGCAACCAGTCCCAGTGGGATGCGTCTCGCCCTTCCCGGGGAGTATGATGGGACGGCAGCATGGCGCCAGGGTTTCCTGTTACAGCTGGACCTATACCTGGGCACCGTTTACCCAGCTCCCTCGGGAAGGGAGAGGGTGTCCGTCCTCATCTCATGCATCTCAGGGAGAACTCTGGAGTGGGCCAATGCTGTGTGGGGAGAAGGAGATGCTTCGTTGGAGGACTTCGACCACCCGCCCGAGGGTAGAGCAACGGGTGAGCGCCTCTTCCAGCTGAGGCAGGAGACGAGCGCCCAGGAGTTTGCCCTAGAGTTTAGGACCCTGGCTGCAGGCGCAGGATGGAACGACGGGGCCCTGATTGACCACTACCATTGCAGTCTGCACGAGGACGTCCGTCGGGAGTTGGCCTGCAGAGACACCACCCTCACGTTGGATCAGCTGGTGGACCTGTCCGTACGGCTGGACAACCTGCTGGCTACCCGCGGATGTTCAGATCGGGGTCTGTTGATTCCATCCCCTCGCACCCCCTCTCCTGAACCTATGGAGCTGGGAGGGGTGGTGCGTAGGAATACCGGAGGGGGTTCCAGTTTGTGCACCATCTGTGGCCGCAGAGGACACACTGCCGGTCGATCTTAGTCTAATGATCCCCATTATCCCTGTGGCTAGACCTTTCCCAGTTCACGCTCTGGATAGTCGACCATTGGGGTCCGGGTTAATCAGGGAAGCTACTATCTCCCTGGCCATGGTGATGCAGGGGAGTCACAAGGAGAGAATCAGTCTCTTTCTCATTGACTCTCCTGCATTTCCTGTGGTACTGGGCCTTCCCTGGTTAGCTCATCATAACCCCACTATTTCATGGCAACAGAGGGCTCTCATGGGGTGGTCACGAGATTGTTCGGGGAGGTGTGTAGGGGTGTCCATTGGTGCTACGACGGTGGAAAGCCCAGACCAGGTCTCCACTGTGCGTATCCCCCCCGATTTTGCTCTCGCCTTCTGTAAGAAGAAGGCGACTCAATTACCACCCCATCGATGGGGGGATTGTGCGATAAATCTCCTGGTAGACGCTGCACTTCCCAGGAGTCACGTGTAATCCCCTGTCGTAAGTGGAGACGGTGGCTATGGAGACATATGTCTCTGAATCCCTGCGTCAGGGGTACATTCGGTCATCCACTTCACCCGTCTCCTCGAGTTTCTTTTTTTTGTGAAGAAGAAGGATGGAGGTTTGCGCCCGTGCATTGATTATCGAGGTCTTAATCATATCACGGTGAGTTACAGTTACCCGCTACCTCTTATCGCCATGGCGATTGAGTCAATGCACGGGGTGCGCTACACTCCCATACTCCCCGCCTCTTGCTTGGTGGCGCCGGTAGTGTGGGAGCTGCGGACATTGAGCGGGCGTTACGTGCAGAGCCCCCTCCCCCTCAGTGTCCAACTGGGCATCTGTACGTTCCGTCTGCTGTCTGCGACCGGCTTATCTATTGGGCCAACACGTCACCCTCCTCTGGCCATCCTGGCATCGGTCTGACAGTGCGCTGTCTTAGTGGGAAGTACTGGTGGCCCACTTTGGCTAAGGATGTGAGGGCTTATGTTTCCTCCTGCTCGGTGCGCACCCAGTGTAAGGCTCCTTGGCACCTTCCCAAAGGTAAGTTACAACACTTACCCGTTCCACAACGGCCGTGGTCGCACCTGTTGGTGGATTTCATAACATCATCTTCCACCTTCACAGGGAAAAAACACGATCCTGGTCGTTGTGGATAGTTTTTCTAAGTCCTGTCGTCTCCTCCCTTTGCCCGGTCTCCCAACGGCCCTACAGACTGCAGAGGCCCTGCTTACTCATGTCTTCCGGCACTATGGGGTGCGTGAGGATATAGTGTCTGATCGGGGTCCCCTGTTCACTTCGAGGGTCTGGAGGGCGTTCATGGAACGTCTGGGGGTCTCGGTCAGCCTTACCTCAGGTTTTCACCCCGAGTGTAATGGGCAGGTGGAGAGAGTTAACCAGGATCTGGGTAGGTTTCTGAGGTCTTATTGCCATGACCGGCCGGGGTAGTGGGCAGCGTTCGTGCCCTGGGCAGAGATGGCCCAGAACTCGCTCCGCAACTCCTCCACTAACCTCTCTCCCTTCCAGTGTGTGTTGGGGTATCAGCCGGTTCTGGCTCCTTGGCATCAGAGTCAGACCGAAGCTCCTGCGGTGGATGACTGGTCCAGGCGTGCGGAGGAGACATGGGACGCCGCCCATGTCCATCTTCAGCGAGCCGTGCTGCGCCAGAAAGTTGGTGCAGACCGTCACCGCAGTGAGGCCCCTGTGTTCGCACCGGGGGACCAGGTCTGGCTCTCGACCCGGAACCTGCCCCTCCGCCTGCCCTGTCGGAAGCTGGGTCCGGGGTTTGTGGGGCCATTTAAAGTCCTGAGGAGAGTGAACGAGGTATGTAATAGGTTACAGCTTCCCCCCGATTACCGCATTAACCCCTCGTTCCATATGTCTCTCCTCAGGCCGGTGGTGGCTGGCCCGCTCCAGGAGTCTGAGGTGCGGGAGGTTCCTCCACCCACTCTGGACATCGAGGGTGCCCCAGGGTACTCCGTTCGATCCATCCTGGATTCGAGATGTCGGGTGATGGGTCTTCAGTACCTCGTGGACTGGGAGGGGTACGGTCCGAGAGATGCTGGGTTCCGGTGGAGGACGTGTTGGACCCTTCTATGCTGCGGGATTTCCACCGTCTCCGTCCGGATCGTCCCTGAGGCCAATGTAAGCGCACTGCTAGAGCCGCGAGTCAAGGGGGGGGTACTGTCACGACTTCTACCGAAGTCGGTTTCTCTCCTTGTTCGGGCGGTGTTCGGCGGTTGACGTCACCGATCCATTTTTCATGTTCCATTTGTTTTTTCTTGTTTTCACACTCACCTGGTTTCAATTCCCTAAATTACATGTTGTATATTTTTTCTCTGTTTTCCCCCATGTCCTTGTCGGAAATTGTTTGTTGTATGGATTGGTGCCAAGTATGTTATGGTGTGCGACGGGTTTTTACCCACTTTCTTTATTTTGTATGTTGGTTTTCGGTGTTTGTAGGTATTTATTAAATAACTCTGTTTATACCAATTTCGTTCTCCGCCTGACTTCCCTGCCATCAGCATGCACCCCATTACACTTTCACACACACACACACACACACACACACACACACACACACACACACACACACACACACACACACACACACACACACACCACCCCCTCCCCCAGGGCTACCTCAGGCCCCCAGAGTGATGAGCTGTGCCCCCTGCTCCTCCTCAGGGTGATTTCTGGGGGCACAGATGTGGCTGGTTCTCCATCTCTATCTCGACCCCAGCAGAAAGCCTGGGAAATTACTTGAATTTCCTGGAATGTGATTAGATTCCTGATGTTGGCAGCGACACATCTCTGTTTGTTTAATTGGGTTCCGAGGCGCGACAAGATTAGCCTCGTGACATTGTTGGTGGTGGTGTGTGTGTGTGTGTGTGTGGGTGGGTATATTGGGAGGCAGTGTCTGGTCCTCTCTCTGCTGATAAGAGAGGGTTGGGTGGAGGGGGCTGTAGAGGCTCTGCTGAGATCCACATAGCCCTCTCCCCAATGAAGATGTTTACTAATAGGGTTATTTTAGGGGGGGGGGGTGTATCTTAAAAGGGAATAATTGTGTTTGTCTATGTGTGTGTTTTGTTTGTCGAAACGAGATGCATCAGACAAAACCAAATATTGATCCAATAAAACATAAACAGTATGCTGGCACTTGGACAAAATCACTTTCAGGTCATTAGATCTATTTTTGGATCACATCTAAATTCACCTGCACTTACTGTATATTAGCATGAAATATTATATTTCCAGACAAAGCACCAAAACCTACCTGTTAGCCAACAGGAACATTTTGCCCACTGCCCACCATCACACACTACACTATAATTAACTCTACAATGGAGATAAAAAATTACACCACGATTCCCCTCACTCCCTTCCTCTCCCATTCCTCCCTCTCATCCCAGCCTCTCTCACCTCTACATGCATCTGTCCATCCACCTCCCACCCTTTCCTCCCACACCCTCTTAATCCATTCCCCATCTTTCCCTCAGTGACAGTGTGTGGGGGCAACAGGAAGGTGGGCAGTTGGCTACAGTAGGAGAGATAGAGGGGTGATACGGGGGCAGCATGGAGCCAGTAGGGGTGTGTCAGGCAGTCGGGGGTCTCTAGTCTGTAGGTCTCCAATCTGCAGCTGCAGGAGAACTGAAGCAGTTGTCTAGGGGTAGCAGGGCAGGCAGAAAGGGGTGTAGTGGCAGGGGGACACTAGGGGGGCAGTACGGGGGTGGTAGCAGACCGGGATCTCTCCAATGCTGTGGCTGTGGTCTGCTGCAGCATTCAGCTCCATTAGAGTCCGGCCCTCCTCCTCCTCCAGGCCAGAACACAATCATCCCGGCGTCTGATACTTCCTGCCTGCCCCTAATTACGCAGCCTAATTAAAACCTAATTGCTGGCCTCTCCGACCGCCATCTTAACGGAGCGCTGGGAGCCGGGTGGGCGAGGGGCGGGCGGGGGTTGAGGGAGTGACGGGGGCGTCAGCCTGCTGGGATGTTTGTGTGGACGGAAAATTGGTTTATCCCTATCAGATTCCTCAGTCTCAGACCCCAGCTTCACTACCACAGCCCTGGCCCAGAGAGAGAGAGAGAGAGAGGGAGGAGAGCTTAATGTGATGAGGGGCCCCTCAGTACCTAATGAGAGGTTTTTCCTTTCATTCTCTTTCGATTAGCGCAGCACAAATGAGAGGAGTGTCTGTGAGTCGTTCTAGGGGGAGTGGGAGAGATTGAAAAAGTTTTACAAACCAGAGAGAACGAGAGAGAGGGAGGGAGATAAGGAAGTTAGGATTCATGGCCCACAACAAAAGCATCAGGGGTAAATGAAAATAGGAAATGCTGTGGTAATCGTTATGGATTCTCATAATTGTTACGATTAAATTTCATAATTTACTAATGGACAGCTGCGGCCATTATATGCAGGATAAATATATCACATTAAACATGATGCAAGCTGAGAGGAGGAGATGGAGGGAGATGGATGGAGAGATAGACTGAAGGATGGATGGATATATGGATGATACATACAGAGAGAAAGGAAGGAAAGAGAGAGATAAGGGCAGTCAAACAGGAAGGGAGTGAGAGGAGGGAGATGAGAGATAGATGGATATAGAAAGAGAGTCATGAGAGGACATAAAGTTAAAAGACATGAGAAGAAGACACAGAGAGAGAGATGGAGAGGTAGAGAGAGATAGCTAGATGCAGAGCCCCAGGGTGGTATTAGGCTGTGAGCCATGGAAAATGCCCCTCTGTTGGAGCGTGTGTGTGTGTGTGTGTATGTGCGTAAGTGCGTGCCCCCCCCCACCATTCTTCTCCGCACATGAACCCTGATTTCCCTAAACCCATCTCTCCGTAACTCTCTCCATCATTCCTCTCTCTATCCCTCACTCTCTTCATTTACTCTTCCTCTCTGCCAGGAAACATCTGAAAGCCAATTGTGATCAGCAGATAGTAGTAGGAGAGCTGTAGGCCAATTGGGAGGAGGCATGAGAGAAGAGAGGAAAGAGAAAGAAGCAAGGGAAAGTTGGAGGGTGATTAGAGAGAGATGACAGGTGACATCCAGAAAAGGATTAAGGCTCGTGCAGGCCTCAAAGACATACAGGCCTCTAATCCTAGCTTTGTAGCAGGTTCAGATAAACAGCTCCATCGATGGCTTGCTCCTCTTAAAGAGTGAACATGAGCTACACAAATAAGTTCAGACTAATGCTCCCTTTGTGGAAGTGAACACACGCTAAACACAAATAAGTTCAGACTAATGCTCCCTTTGTGGAAGTGAACACACGCTAAACACAAATAAGTTCAGACTAATGCTCCCTTTGTGGAAGTGAACACACGCTAAACACAAATAAGTTCAGACTAATGCTCCCTTTGTGGAAGTGAACACACGCTAAACACAAATAAGTTCAGACTAATGCTCCCTTTGTGGAAGTGGGGGAGAGGTGCACAAATAACTTGCCATGTAAGTGGTTGTGTTGACAGTGTTATTTAGGAGGTGAAGGTGCTCAGGGGCCGTCTCTCCAGGAGGACAGAGCTTGTGTTGCTGTTGTTCACACACACAATTATGCACACACACACACATAGACAGACTGCTTGTGTCAGTTTGTGGTCTAATAAAGCACAACCACATGGATGGAGCAGGAGTTAAACTCAGACACACCTGTGCTGCACACAGGCAGGAAACATCACCAACTGAAAGTTTGGTTTCCCTTATAGGACAGTGTGTGTGTGTGTGTGTGTGTGTGTGTGTGTGTGTGTGTGTGTGTGTGTGTGTGTGTGTGTGTGCGTGCGTGCGTGCGTGCGTGCGTGCGTGCGTGCGTGCGTGTGTGTGTGTGTTTCTGTTTGTCACACCTCTACACTGGCCCCTCTGTTTTAGTAATACCTGTTCTTTACCTGATCCACTCTCAACAATCTCAACAATCCTCAGCCTTGCTTGGAAACTTGGTGTGTTACAATAAATTACTTCATCTATGGGAAACCCCTCTTGCAGATACAGTATATTGGAATATCACTGTTATACAACGAGCGACTGAGTCATCCAATCAGACTAAAGATATTACTCCCTGGTGAGAGTTTAGGGAAGGGATAGCACCGATGGAACCGTTCTCTGAGCTAAGGAAAAAAGGGTGGACAATAAAATCTTTTCATTGGCTATTTAAGAGTTAATAGATAATGTTGATTACAAGGACATCTTCCACACTGAGGATGACAGTGGAGTGTACGGGTCCCCTCACGTTCTCTTTCTTCCCTTAAATATGCATGGTCAAATCTCAATCTGCTATGTTAGGCCTCCCCTTTCATCACTCACTCTATTACCTGGTAATGTATATATCCTCTCTCTCTCTTTCTTCTCTTCCCACTCTCCTTTTGTTAACTTATTGCATATTTCATTGTAGTCTCCCCGTGCCAAACACGCATGCACACTCACACACACACCAGTGATGGAATCCCTCCCATATAAAAGTGCTCAGAGGAATGAATAAAAAGGTCCGGTTAATGACTTAATTCTCCCTTTCATCATCCTCTCATCTCATTGGCTTAGGTGTCCCCCCTCCAGAAGTCAGTTGGAGAGAAACTAGCACAGTGAAATGAGCAGGACAGCCAGCCAGCCAGCCAACCAGCCAGCCAGTGTCTGGTGTAACACAGCTACTGAATAGAGGAGATAGCATGTAGGTGAGTGTTTGTTGTGTAATGGTACTGTCACGGCTTTCTTCCTGGGAAGGAGAGGCGGACCAAAGCGCAGCGTGGTTATAGTTCATGGTTCTTTAATAAGAAAACTCAAACCGTAACAGTCCTAACTGGTGCATAAAACACAAAGACAGGAAACAATCACCCACAAAATACCCAAAGAATATGGCTGCCTAAATATGGCTCCCAATCAGAGACAACGATAAACACCTGTCTCTGATTGAGAACCAATCCAGGCAACCATAGACTTTACTAGACACCTAAAATCAAATCAAATCAAATCAAATTTTATTTGTCACATACACATGGTTAGCAGATGTTAATGCGAGTGTAGCGAAATGCTTGTGCTTCTAGTTCCGACAATGCGGTAATAACGAACAAGTAATCTAGCTAACAATTCAAGTCTTATACACAGTGTAAGTGTAAGGGGATAAGGAATATAAGGAATATGTACATAAGGATATATGAATGAGTGATGGTACAGAGCAGCATAGGCAAGATACAGTAGATGAAATCGAGTACAGTATAACATATGAGATGAGTATGTAAACAAAGTGGCATAGTTAAAGTGGCTAGTGATACATGTATTACATAAGGATGCAGTCGATGATATAGAGTACAGTATATACGTATGCATATGAGATGAATAATGTAGGGTAAGTAACATTATATAAGGTAGCATTGTTTAAAGTGGCTAGTGATATATTTACATCATTTCCCATCAATTCCCATTATTAAAGTGGCTGGAGTTGAGTCAGTGTCATTGACAGTGTGTTGGCAGCAGCCACTCAATGTTAGTGGTGGCTGTTTAACAGTCTGATGGCCTTGAGATAGAAGCTGTTTTTCAGTCTCTCGGTCCCAGCTTTGATGCACCTGTACCGACCTCGCCTTCTGGATGACAGCGGGGTGAACAGGCAGTGGCTCGGGTGGTTGATGTCCTTGATGATCTTTATGGCCTTCCTGTAGCATCGGGTGGTGTAGGTGTCCTGGAGGGCAGGTAGTTTGCCCCCGGTGATGCGTTGTGCAGACCTCACTACCCTCTGGAGAGCCTTACGGTTGAGGGCGGTGCAGTTGCCATACCAGGCGGTGATACAGCCCGCCAGGATGCTCTCGATTGTGCATCTGTAAATCTACAAAAACCCTAGACAAGACAAAACACATAAATCACCCATGTCACACCCTGGCCTAACCAAAATAAAAGGAAGGAATAAAAGGAAGGAAAACAAAGATAACTAAGGCCAGGGCGTGACAGTACCCCCCCCCCCCCCCCAAAGGTGCAGACTCCCGGCCGCACACCTAAACCCATAGGGGAGGGTCTGGGTGGGCGTCTGTCAATGGTGGCGGCTCTGGCGCGGGACGTGGACCCCACTCCACCATAGTCTTAGTCCGTTTTTGTAGCATCCTAGGAACGGCGACCCTCGCCGCCGACCTAGGATTGGCAACCCTACTAAATGGCCCCACTGGACTAAGGGGCAGCTACGGACTGAGGTAGCTCAGGACTGAGAGGTAGCTCAGGCTGGTTGACGGCTCTGGCAGCTTCTGGCTGAATGGCGGCTCTGGCATGTCCTGGCTGAATGGCGGCTCTGGCGGATCCTGGCTGAATGGCGGCTCTGGCGGATCCTGGCTGAATGGCGGATCCTGGCTGAATGCCGGCTCTGGCAGATCATGGCTGACTGGCGGCTCTGGAGGATCCTGGCTGACTGGCGGCTCTGGAAGATCCTGGCTGACTGGCGGCTCTGGAAGATCCTGGCTGACTGGCGGCTCTGGAAGATCCTGGCTGACTGGCGGCTCTGGAGGATCCTGGCTGACTGGCGGCTCTGGAAGATCCTGGCTGACTGGCGGCTCTGGCGGCTCATGACAGACTGGCGGCTCTGGCGGCTCATGACAGACGGGAGACTCTGGCGGCTCTGGACAGACGGGAGACTCTGGCGGCTCATGACAGACGGGAGACTCTGGCGGCTCATGACAGACGGGAGACTCTGGCGACTCATGACAGACGGGAGACTCTGGTGGCTCATGACAGACGGGAGACTCTGGCGGCTCATGACAGACGGGAGACTCTGGTGGCTCATGACAGACGGGAGACTCTGGGGCTCTGGACAGACGGGAGACTCTAGCGGCTCTGGACAGACGGGAGACTCTAGCGGCTCTGGACAGACGAGGCGCACTGTAGGCCTGGTGCGTGGTGCCGGCGCTGGTGGTACTGGGCCGAGGACACGCACCTCAGTACCGCACCGGGCTATGCACCCGCACTGGGGACACCGTGCGCTCCACAGCATAACACGGTGCCTGCCCGGTCTCTCTCGCTCTCCGGTAAGCACAGGAAGTTGGCGCAGGTCTCCTAGCTGGCTTCGCCATACTTCCTGTGTGCCCCCCAATACATTTTTGGGGCTGACACTCGGGTTTCAAGCCCTGCTTCCGTGCTGCCTCTTCAAACCGCCGCCTCTCCGCTTTGGCTGCCTCCAGCTCTGCCTTGGGGCGGCGATATTCCCCCGGCTGTGTCCAGTGTCCATCACCGTCTAACTCGTCCTCCCATGTCCATTCCTCCTTGCGCTGCTCCTGCTGCCGCTTCTCCTGCTGCACCTTGGGGTGGCGACACTCCCCTGGCTTTGCCCAGGGTCCTCTCCCGTCGAGGATTTCCTCCCACGTCCAGAAATCCTGATTACGCTGCTCCTGCTGGCGCTGCCTGTCACCACGCCGCTTGGTCCTGTTGTGGTGGGTGATTCTGTCACGGCTTTCTTCCTGGAAAGGAGAGGCGGACCAAAACACAGCGTGGTTATAGTTCACGGTTCTTTAATAAGAGACACTTAAAATGAACACAACTACAAAACAAGAAACGTGAAAACCGAAACAGCCCTATCTGGTGCAGTAAACACAAAGACAGGAAACAATCACCCACAAACTACCCAAAGAATATGGCTGCCTAAATATGGCTCCCAATCAGAGACAACGATAAACACCCACCTCTGATTGAGAACCAATCCAGACAACCATAGACTTTCCTAGACACCTAAAATAACACAACCCCATAAATCTACAAAAAACCCTAGACAAGACAAAACACATAAATCACCCATGTCACACCCTGGCCTAACCAAAATAATAAAGAAAACAAAGATAACTAAGGCCAGGGCGTGACAGTCCAAACAACACCAGTTGGTCATTCATACCACAGTACGTAGCTATCAGACTTATTTAAGCATGCAGTAATGATGAAGTGCAACTGCTACAGTATACAACAGAATAAATATGGAGAGGGAGAAGTTTGGTGTGGTGGTGGGGAATAACACACACCTCCCCCTTCTAATAATCAACTAATCCTGTTTATAATCAGCCAGCACTTCTCGGGGAGAGTGAGATACAAAGAGAAATCACACACACACACACACACACACACTCCAATGTGCACAGCTGAGATACAGTATACACATGCATGTACATCTCAATCGCTCGACTTCTCCCTCTCTCCTCCATTTTGCATTTCTCTCGTTCTTCTCTAAGCGGCCCTAATGCAGTGGGATCCTAAATCACTACAGAGTGAAATGAGAGTAGGCCTGTGTGTGTGATGAGACAGTCTAAATGCTACTAAATCCTTCAATAATCTGACCAGAGACTTCTCACTCGCTCTATAGTCACACAGGAATTGAGGACGCCTCAATATACTAAACTTCTGTTGAACTTTTTTTTAAATGGTCAAATATATATTTGTGTAGTATCTTCCACCATTTCCGCTCAGACAAATAGGAATATTTGGAATAAGCAGAGATGATCCCGGCTTGGTTAATAAAGACCGAAATAAATCTATATTTTTATATTTTGTATTTTTGGCAGAATTAATCCAACAGGCTAGATGCAGAAAATCTCGAGCTGTCGTTTCATAGGTAATCTTTGGTACTTAGGAGGTCATTTTATAACTGAGTGTTAGAATTACAGAGCGGGTTTACTCAAGCCTGGCATTGTCAAACTCTCACACCGTTCCTCTCGTCTTGGAAGGAAAAGTGAGAGAAGAGGCAGTTGAGGAGGAGGAGGAGGATGGGGGAGGGGGCTTAAAGCCTCACAGGAGCAGAAGTAGTGATTCTGTTATGATAATGCCACTTTTCTCTTTCTTTCTCTCAATAGAAGGAATATCAATTAAATACTACAACGTCAGCAAAGTACTGGACACAACAATAGAAAACATATTCTTCAGTACGTGCGTTCTTCTGTGACAATTCCCTGGGCGGACTGTGTACTTTCTGAAATCCCACAACCACACACGCTGGCGCGAACACGCATGGTTGATATAATTATAACATCGACACACAGTTCACCTCCCTAATTGACATGAGTGTTGGCTTTGCGGCGGCATGGTGTGTAATCAGCTATCTGACGACACCATCAACACCTAGTTTCATGGCAGATTAGAGCGACAACGTGGCCAAGATAGATGGGTCTGGAGATAGGCATAGCAGCACAGGCTGTAGAGCAACGAGCAATGATGACGAGCAAGTACTGTAATAACAGTGACTATCTGAGGATAAGCTTCTGTCTTTTTGATAAGGTATTTATAGACCCCATTGATTTATTTGCAATGTGTCATATAACCTAGATCTACCACCCAGAATGGAAAATTATCCAAATATAGGGCTACATAGATTCATTTGTAATGTATCATCACATATCTAGGCCTACGCAGCTTGGGCTGATATCATAGTATGTCTAAAGTAGAACAGGATGCCTTGTGGAGGGGAATAGAGGACTGGTCAGTGAAGGGAAGCTTTCGAGCACTAGGAAGGCTTTCCTTTTCCTGGTTCAAGGAACCCACCTTTTCAGGAAGCAGCGTGGGTTAAGTTTCTCTCATTTCCTCCAGTGACATCATTCCATCTCAGGATGTTGGAATGAAACTGAAGCTACAAGATGGGGAATCCCGTACCCACTTCCGTGTTTTGGAAATCAACACTTTGTCACCTTAAATTGAGTTTCAAGAGAATAGTTGTTTACATCCAGTGATATTAAATTAAACTTTGAGGCGAGAGGTCAAAAGTTACAAAACCTACATGTCAACCCACTCTCAAACATAACGGCATGAAGTAGCCATTGAAACCCTTGCAAGGAAATTCACACTAGAGCTACATCTAAAACAGAAGGCAGAGGGGTGTGATATACAGCACGTGGGTCACCTGGAACGACATGACATGACATTACCCTGCACACATGTACACTTCCATCCATCACACACACACACACACACTTCTACCCTCTGTGCACACACATACACATACATACAAACACACACACACACCATCACACATACATACATACTGTACATACAAAAAGGCACACCACCACACACACACACACACACACAAACACACAGACTAATTTCCTCAGATGCCTGGTAATCTCGTGGGCTACCATCTCTCCTGCTTAGCCCAGTGAACTGACTCGGTCGCTCCCGGCTCTGAGGGCCTGGGGGGGGGGGGGGGGGGGGGGGGGGGGGCGAGACACAGACCCACATGGATTGTATTTGGGAGCCTGAGGCATGAAATGGAATACGTTTGAATCTGTTATCACCTGCTGGGGGAGCTCGGCGCGTTGGGCCACCGACAGACAGACAGCCTGCATGGATAAATGAAATATCAGCCACTACAGGAGGAGAGTGATATTGGTTTAATTTCTCTTAGACTGCCCCCCTCTCCCTCTCGCTCTCTTTCTCCTGCCCCCAGTAAAACAGAACACACCCTCCTGGCAGTCTAACATTTCCATCAGAGAGGCTCAGGGTAGTGTAAATGTGCCATTCCATAGGTCAAGGAGCTACTTTCTCATGAAAAACGTGTGATCCCCCCACCCCCCCCCCACCCCTACAAAAATGTCAGATAAATCAAATCAAAGTTTATTGGTCCAGTATACAGTTTTGCAGATGTTATCGCAGGTGTAGTGAAATGCTTATGTTTCTACAGTATCTCAAACAGAGCAGTAATACCTAGCAATACAATAACAATACACACATAATCCAAATAGTCAAAAAAGAAAGGAATTAAGAAACATCAGATAGAGCAATGTCAGAGTCTGGAATTTAAATATATATGTATGTGAATGGTGTGTATAGACAGTATGATCAGTATATGAATAGAAAAGGTGTGTACAACAGTACAGTGCCTTCAGAAAGTATTCACACCCCTTCTTTCTTGTTTTAAAGCATTCATTTAACATTTATTGAATTTAGATTTTTTGGGGTCATGGGCCTAAACACAATACCCAATAATGTTAATGTGGAATTATGTTTTTTGTAATTCTTACAAATGAATTAAGTTGTTTAACTAGTCACATAATAAGCTGCATGGACTCTGTGTGCAATAATACTGTTTGACATGATTTTTGAAGGACTACCTCATCTCTGTACCCCACACATACAATTATCTGTAAGGCCCCTCAGTTGAGCAGTTCATTTCAAACACAGATTCAACTACAAAGACCAGGGAGGTTTTCCAATGCCTAGACATTGAATATCCCTTTGAGCATGGTGAGTTATTAATTACACTTTGTATGGTGTATCAATACACCCAGTCACTACAAAACAATTAACTTTTTGTCCTGAATACAAAGTGTATTTTATTTTAATCCAATACAACTCATTACTGAGTACCACTCTCATTTCAAGAATAGTGGTGGCTCCATCGTGTTATGGGTATGTTTGTAATCATTAAGGACTCTGGAGTTTTTCAGGATAATAAAGAAACGGAATGGAGCTAAGCACAGGCAAAATCCTAGAGAAAAACCTGGTTCAGTCTGCTTTCAACCAGACACTTTGAGATGAATTCACCTTTCAGCAGGACAATAACCTAGAACACAAGGCCAAATCTACACTAGAGTCGCTTACCAAGAAAACAGTAAATGTTCCTGAGGAGCCGAGTAACAGTTTTGACTTAAATCTACTTGGAAATATATTGCAAGACCTGAAATGGTTGACTAGCAATGATCAACAACCAATTTGACAGAGCTTGAATAATTTTGAAAAGAAAAATAGGCAAATGTTGCACAATCCAGGTGTGGAAAGCTCTTAGAGTCTTACCCAGAATGACTCACAGCTGTAATCTCTACAAAAGGTGCTTCTACAAATGATTGATTTAGTGGTGTAAATACTTATTTAAATTAGATTTCATTTGAAATAAATTAGCAAAACAAATGTAAACACATTTTCACTTTGTTACTATGAGGCATTGTGTGTAGAAACAAACAAAAAATATATCTTTTGAAATCAGGCTGTAGCACAAAATATGGAACAAGTCAAAGGGTATGAAAACTTTCTGAAGGCTCTATGATGATATGATGAGATGCAAAATGTAAACAGCATAGTGGGTCATTTTCTGCAAAACAAAAAGAGCTTTGAAACGCGAGGCTCAACGCTGTGTTGGTACCGTGGCCACTTTGCTGTGAACAGTGTGACGCGAACCCGTGCACACGCACAGATACCGTGTGTGACTATGAGGGCGAAGTCTGCTCGTGGCAACGTCATTTAATTGAGTCTACCTTTAATCGGGGCGGCAGGGTAGCCTAGTGGTTAGAGTGTTGGATTAGTAACCGGAAGGTTGCAAGTTCAAACCCCCGAGCTGACAAGGTACAAATCTGAACTATGAAAACATGTAGAAATATGTATTTGCTATTCTGCCTTGGGAACACTGGTACTGAACATGGAGCATACAAAAAGAGTGAAAGAGTGAAAGAGAAAATGTGAGAAAGAGAAAGAGGGTCCTTTCATTGACAGCTTCCTCATTCATGTGCAATCTCATGTGAACTGACTGTTGGCACGTTGAGGCCTCACTTGTAGTAAGAGGTGGTGGGGGAGTTGGAAAGAGCGAGATCTCAGAACTCTGGAGTAGTTTTGACGGCATTTGTACAACCGCAACTTCCTGTGACGGAGAGAGAGCAGCCGGGGAGGAGAGGAGAGGGTGTTAGGGGAAGTAAGGGGGTAGAGGGGGCTTTAGAGTTGTGAAATAAGCTTTCTCTAGATACCTTGAAGTGGCTCACTGTCTGCTACTGTCCTGGAGAAAGTATCGCTGTGTCTGTAACAGTAGCAGCTTGAACTCTACCCTCACTACCCTCTGTCTCTCAACCCTAACTCATCTCTCCTCTCTGATCCTGCTTGGGCTTGCAAACTAAACTAACAGCCAAGCTAAAAAACCAGGTACCATCAGAGTGTGGAAAACTGTCACAATAGAGGTGGGGCGATATGCATCATCTCTCATTTCTCCTGAATAACAGCACTACATCAGAATCCAGAAGGACTGGCACGACCCAATATCATTGGTCAAATGACCATATTGTAAAAATGTCAAATATACTGGGACCACTTCAGTTTCAGACTGCAACCCCATGAACCTTCATCTGTTTTGAACTGGTAATGCTTTGCTTTAACCCTGTCGTCTGTTTAGGTAGAACTGAGTGAACCCTGCCAGACATTACAGTTAGAAGTGGTATATTTTTAGCTTTTCTAGCCTAGCTTCTCTTTTCTCAGTGTAAGAAGACATAGCTCTATAAATAGGTGTGGTTGAAAGGCTGATATTCT
Organism: Oncorhynchus kisutch; assembly: GCF_002021735.2. NCBI lineage: Eukaryota > Metazoa > Chordata > Actinopteri > Salmoniformes > Salmonidae > Oncorhynchus > Oncorhynchus kisutch. The sequence continues at coordinate 8,723,469 of NC_034192.2, forward strand.
CACCAAGGCATATTCACTATACTCATACCCACTACCCTTACTCTGCTCCAAACACACACAGGCCCACGCACACCACAGGAACTGAAAACATTCCATGTGACAAATTAGCAGATTTTTTATCTAATGTGTTCCTCTCAACTGAAACTTGAGATGGAAAGTGGTATCAGCGGTGACAGCGTGGTTAAGTTGAATAGTGCTGGGTTGGCAATAAGGTAGTAGTGCAGCAAAATGTCCGTTTCTCACTCTCACCTCTCTATGAAGTCAGTGCAAGAGCAAAGCCGTACTGTAATGTGTTATGCAAACACCAAACTATAACTACAACACACATGCAGTGAAGTCAGTAACCAAAAAAATACTCACAGTCTCAAACAAAAACAAAATGGTGGTCAACCAATCCTTGGCAGGTGTGACTTTATTCCCCTCCCCCTCTGTCTAGTTTCACGCCATCTCTCAGTGAGGTAGTGAAATAAGGCCTACTAGATCTGACATAGAGAAGACACTGGAGATACCGACACAACTTCCCCAGTATACTGTTATTATACAGGCATATACCAGAATATTCTGACATGGCAAGGAAACAAAACCAGAGGTCTGACCTTAATTTTGATCATTGATTGCGTCACCACATTGCTATGCCTTGACAAGCAGATCTGTTCCATTGCTTTGTTATGAAATTCAAGGATCCCCTGACAACTATCAAAATCATGTCATTATCAGATTAAGAAGTGAAAAACACAAACTTCTCCAATATTAATGTCAACCACACTGCATGTTTTGACATGTGTCAATGTTTCCCTTTCAATCTCACACCGGGAAGTGAAAACAGCCTCCCCAAAGAATGTGATGAAGGGAAAATCATAATGACAGTTAATTCTGGATCGTTTCCTGCTTAACGATGTCCATGCAAAACTCTTAAATGACAGTTCCTACTATTTGAGTAAGTTTGCCCGGCGATAAATGTTAGTGTGTGAGAAAGACAGGGAAGTGTAAGAAAAGTCTATGTGTCTGTTGGTGCGATGACATGTCTTGCACAATGCTCTTCCATGCACCTCCAACGATCCGTACCATTGTGATGGGAGGTGGTGAGGGAGGATAACAGTAGAGGTTGGACTGGTTCTACTGTGTAACAGAGGTGTATGACAGGTAGAGTAACAGTAGCCACACTGACACTAACTAGACACAATGAGGAAATCCAAGAACAATGTCAATGCTAATCCGATATAAAACTATACTGTCTTCATGTGACACTCCAGACTCCTTTTCACCTCATTTAACCCCTGATTTACTTAACCAAAAGACACATCTCAATAGGTGGTTCAGGGAAGTCATAGGGGGAGCCTTTCCTTTCTCTATTGCTTCTCTATTGTTCCTCAAGCAAGGAGGGAGTCCGGTGACATTACGACTTCACCTCAGACCAACTCCTTGAACTTTGTAGTTGTGTCCAATAAACACTATTTTGCTCCCATTTTTTTTTTACCCTTTAGTAACAATCCAAACCATAGTCTATTAAGCACTCCTATAGGGAGGAGGTCAGAGACCTGGCAGTGTGGTGCCAGGACAACAAACCTCTCCCTCAATGTGAGCAAGACAAAGGAGCTGATCGTGGACTATAGGAAAAGGAGGGCCGAACAGGCCCCCATTAACATCGACGGGACTGTGGAGTGGAGCGGGTCGACGGTTTAAAAGTCCTTGGTGTCCACATCACCAACAAACTATCATGGTCCAAACACACCAAGACAGTTGTGAAGAGGGCACGACAACACCTTTTCCACCTCAGGAGACTTTGATTTTCCTCAAAAAGTTATACAGCTGCACCATCGAGAGCATCTTGACCGGTTGCATCACCGCCTGGTATAGCAACTGCTTGGCAGCTGACCGTAAGGCTCTCTAGAGAGTAGTTCTTATGGCCCAGTACATCACTGGGGCCAAGCTTCTTGACATCCAGGACCTATATACTAGGCGGAGGAAGAGGAAGGCCCAAAACAAATGTAAGAGACTCCAGTCACCCAAGTCATAGACTTTTCTCTCTGCTAACGCACGTCAAGCGGTACCGGATTGCATTGTTGGTTCAGGGCTTGTAAGTTAGCATTTCACGTTAAGGTCTACACCTGTATTCGGCGCATGTGACAAATAAAATTTGATTTGTCAGAGGAAACCCCTGCCCATGCATAGCTAAGACAATACATCAACACTGCTTCTAGAACATCGCTACTCACTTGCTTAGACATTCAAGCAGAAAGTAAATTATGACTGCCACACAATTATATGTTATGTGCATGCCTTCATTGCATGTTCGAATATGAAGCTGTTTACCCCCCCCCCCCCCCCCAAAAAAACCACCCAATCCCACCTAAAAAAAGCTGTGACTGACTTCTTTGGAGCAAGAAAGACGAGTGTGTGGAAACAAAGCAGGTCAGATGGGGAGCTGAGCTGTGAGTAGTGTGAGCCTCTGAGTATGACAGCTCAGCTATCAGGGTGATGAGCTGCTGATGGGGCATTTCTCAGCAGCAGTCAGGCCCGGCTCTGTTTGGAGTATAAACATGTCACAGAGTGTGAGAAAGTGTCACTGTGGAACTGGGCGACAGCGCGATGTGCTCCTTGTTTTGGTTCTCAGGGTAATAATAGCTGATGATGGGACAGGTAGGCCATTAGGCTACTGTGTTGAAGCCACCCGCCATGCAGGTGGATACGGAGGGGAACCGGTGAAGAAAAAACAGATGGAAGGAGGGAGGGAGGAAACAGGTCTGGCAGAGAGGAAGCGATGCTGGGGGAGGAATATAGCTGACATTATGTCAAATCAACTCTACTTCATTTAAAATTATGATTTGAAATGACATATTTTACCAATGTAATTATACACTATAGACAAATACTGCGTTAATGTGAACTCATTTCAGCAATGAGACCCACCCAGATATGTGAAAAGATAAGAGATCATTGTACTACAATCAACTCCACCCCATCCACTCTCTGAATTCACTTTACATCCCCTCCTACCGTCAAACAATATCATTGTTTAGCATGAACTCATTCTATATTGCATGATACATTGAGAAAAACTCATTATTAGCCCATTAGCTCCAATAGCGCTGCTGAGTGATTAGTCATGATGACAGGCCCCGCCCTATCCCCCAACCCCACTCCATCCTACAGGAAGAGGAAGCTGCTCATGTGTCTGTCATCACCGACAGGAAGTGCCTGCCCTGGAGATGACTGCCTTTAATGCTGCAATTATTCTAACTATTGTTTAGATTGATAATCATGCTAATTAAAGAGAGAGAGAGAGAGAGAGAGAGAGGAAGCGCTTAGGGTACTGGTTAGGGTACTGGTTTGAGGCTGGGGACGAACAGTTAGCTGGTGCCTACTGGGGTTTGGTGGGGTAAAGTAGGGATCATTAATTCTTTGGAGCTCTGTTGGGAAGTATGTGTGTGGGAAAGCATGTCTGTTCAAAAACATGCCTCCTAATTTCTCAGACCAATTATCCTAAATCTTCAACAATGCTTTCACATAGTCAGACCAACAGCACATACTAGGTGGTCAAAAGCACATACTAGGTGGTCAAAAGCACAAACTAGGTGGTCAGGACCATGGCAACAGTGAGATGGGGGTGTGGCCTAGTGCTAGAAAGACATCATGGGACACTGCAGGCCAGGCTAGCCTGTAGGAACCTATGGCTGTCTGAGTTAGCGTCATAGCTAACAGAGAGACACGCATGGATTAAAATGTCTTTAGAAGTTAACCACAAGCATTACAGTTTACAGAAGGAGTGGAAAAGAAAGAAGAAGGAGAGGCAGAGTGGGGAATGATGTAATGGAGTGAAATAGGAATGATTCAAACATATAGGTGAAGAAGGTAAACAAGATGAGGTAGGAGATTGAAAATGAGAACCAAAGATTGCAAAAGAGATGGAGTGAAAGAGAGACAGAAGAAAAGAGGAGAAACCTCTAAATAATAACAGAGTGAGATGTGGAGTTCCAAAACTGGAATCGCCAGTTCTCGTGCCAACAACATCAGCGAGCCCGCACGTCCCCCTGGCAACAAAAAAAACGAAAAAGGGGGGAAAAGAGCCCACAGATCACACCTGCTTATCAATTACATGCTGGTAATTTCTGCATGTAAGCAGGTCTTTAAAACGATGGCAGGAGGGAACTACTCTTTTTCTTCTGAGTGGAGGAAGAAATTTGCTCCGGGATAAAAAATAAAAAAAGACAGGGGGAGAAAGCCAATCCAGAGTCAAGTATTAAAAGCAGCCAGGCAACATAAGTGTTGTAACACGCAGGACTTAGAGAAACCTGTAATTAGAGTCCTGGTAAGCTGTCAGACAGCTAATATGGTTTACTTGAAGCAGGCAGACTGCTGCCGTGTACAGTATAGTGTAACAGCTAGCCAAGTACAATTAGAGGAGTGTCACTGATTACCTCCTTCTCTCTTTTTAATAGAAATCCTGTTCCTGCTTAATCCCTCCTGGTATCTAAACTGTAACACCGCTGTCTGCTGCCTGACATTCGAGGAGTTCCAATGTGACAGGGAACAGGTTGAGAAACAGGGCCGTGTTATGCAGCAATACAATGACATAAAAACATATTGAGTAGAATAGAATAGACATTGAAGGGGGTAGATGTAAGTGTGGGTAAGCACAGTAAACTCCTCTCTGCCTGGAGCTGCAGCGCATCCTCAACTCCTTCCACCTTCTACCAGCGGAACAAGACTGGCCAGTTCCTCTTCACCACATACACACTACGGCTGGGCGATATATCCTGAATATCAGTATACCGGTATGGATCCACAATACCGGCTATAAAGGTATTTTGATACAGTGATAAATAAATGAAAAGTTCTACAAATTGGACAACTTCTGTTTGGTCCTAGTTTGGTTGAGTATAAAACCATCCGAACCGAGAAAGTCCATTAAAATCCATTAAATTGTATTTGTAGCCGTTCTAGGGTCATTCACTTCCCATAAAACACATTAAGAACTTTCAATATTCAGAAATGTAAAATATTGTAAAATACTGCAATACCGTCAAAAATGAGGAAAAATATTGTGATACGATATTTTGTCCATATCACCCAACCCTAACACCCACATACGCACACACACACTCACGCACCAATGTTTCCGCTAGATTGTTTTCCAGATGGGGGCATCTACAGGAAAGTATACAACACACAGTCATCGTATCATAAAAATGGGCAAATACATCTCCTGAACTCTCTCTCATTCTTACACACCCCATCACACACACCATCACGTCATCTTCTCTATCAGTTATATGAGGACAGGAGGTACTTCACATAACCTCCATGAGAAAATTACTATGAGACGTTGTGTAAAAACACCCACATTTTCCACTGTCACACAGAGTATAGTAAACACATCCATCCCCATGTGTAGCTCTAACACCACACCGAGTTCCATTAACATTTGACCCTCTGTTAAATCCTGAGACCTGCCACAGTCCTCTCCATTGTCCACTAATTGTACCCTTCCACAATGGCTGCAGAGTGGTGCTTGGTGTTCTTATTCACCTGTTTATAGGCCTGAGTACACAGCACACTCTGACCCCAGACCCTGAAGAAAGACTTGGGGTGACTTTCATGCTGTGTTTAATGGTCAACGTTGACTTTTTGTGATCAATAACTATTTATTTTTTTAAAGAGAAAGGTTTGGGTGTCATGGTTTATTCTCACAAACGTTAATCATTTATGAAAGTAGGAGGTTTAATAGTGGATTTTCCTGTATGATCACAGATAAGGTGGTAGTACTGGGTTTATTCATGTATTCTACTGTAACAGAATGTGGGCGAGACCAGGGAATGTCTTTGATAATACCACTTACAACCCTTGGGGTAAGTGGACTTAAAAGGCACACACACACACACACCCTTCCCTGTTCTGAGTTAATGCTGATTACAGAGGTGCGTTAGTCCCCCGGGGCTGGTTCATTCAGGAGAGGGTTAGTGAACACGTTTATGGTATTTTAGGGCTAATTTGCATAGCTGAGACTCCGGCTGGGAGTTTGTTTAGTCATGCTGGGATGCAACGGTCCACCCTGTTACTCCCTAAAAGGTCAAAGTGTGGGTGTGTGTGGCTCTACAAAAGAGAACCACCTCAGGTCAGTTTACTATGGGGGTGGAGGAGCTCTGGGTTTGTTTTGCAGTTAGACAGGTAAATCACCCAGTCTCCTCATTCACATCTGAAAGGGTCATGGTATGCCAATATTCCCACCTGAGGGTCAGGAGGGCACACCTTTTATTCAGAACGTTTCTATTGGTTAAAGTCTTGGTGTTCCACCCTATCTCTGATCTTCACAAAACAAGATCTCGCAGTTTTATTTATTTGACTTCAGATTCTGATGTTTATTTACATTTTGGTGAACAAACATCAGCTCCAGAGTGACTTACAGGAGCAATTAGGGTTAAATGCCTTGCTCAAGGGAACATCGACAGATGTTACACCTAGTCGGTTTGGGGGTTTGGGCTCTTGAGTGGCGCAGCGGTCTAAGGCACTGCATCTCAGTGCTAGAGGTGTCACTACAGACCCTGGTTCGATTCCAGGCTGTAATACCACCGGCTGTGATTTGGAGTTCCATAGGGCAGCGCACAATTGACCCAGCATCGTTAGGGTTTGGCCGGGGTAGGACGTCATTGTAAATAACAATTTATTAAGGTTTTGGATAGGGTAAAAAAAAATCATAATAACGTGTCACCTCTCTGATTCAGAGGGGTTGGGTTAAATGCGGAAGACACATACAACTGACTAGGTATCCCCCTTTCCCTTTCATGGGATTACGCCCGTCCGCCACCCACATCCACAGCAAAACCCAAGAATACTTGATGGCACTGTTGCCTCTAGTGGACGGTTTTGAAGGCATTCCCCCGACGTCCTCAGGACTTGACGTCCAATTTCAAAGTCAATCTTGAGCGATCTGGCTGCTTCACAGCATCACTAATAGGGGATCAGTTGAAAACACATCAACACTGCTATACTCTATCCCGTTTAACACCAGTGAGTGGGACAACAAATCAACACTGCTATACTCTATCCCGTTTAACACCAGTGAGTGGGACAACAAATCAACACTGCTATACTCTATCCCGTTTAACACCAGTGAGTGGGACAACAAATCAACACTGCTATACTCTATCCCGTTTAACACCAGTGAGTGGGACAACAAATAAACACTGCTATACTCTATCCCGTTTAACACCCGTGAGTGGGACAACAAATCAACACTGCTATACTCTATCCCGTTTAACACCAGTGAGTGGGACAACAAATCAACATATCACGTAAATATGCTACATTTCGAGTGATGTCAATGCCATTGAAGTCATCCTTAATTCAACTACAACGGCTTCAAAAGGTATATTCTGGCACTATTCTGTTTAATAGTAGAACATAAAGTAGCATAGAAACTTAGGGGCTCCATTTCTCAGTGTGTTGGACTCACTCTGTCTGGTGGTAACCAATGGACCCTGCTGCTCCTCCCACCTCCTCTCTCCCACCTCCTCTCCCCCTCCTCCTCTGCCCTCCCCCCCCTCCTCTCCCCCTTCCTACCTCTTCCCCCCTCTATCTTCTCCCCCTTCTCCACTCTCCCCTCCTGTCCCCCCTCCTCTCCCCCTTCTCCTCTCCCCCTGCTCCTCCAGACACATAGAAAACAAACAGGGCCAGAGAAGAGCCTTTTGTTGTGGTGGCACTCTGAGAGATAGATGACAGGGAGCAGAACACACAGACACTCTCAATACGGTCACACACAACGGGCCAAAAGCACAACAATTGGAATCCACACACACACACAACCAATTTGGATCATAAACACACCCCAAAAACAGAACCCTTGTCCTGCAATCTGAGCCCCTCTGTCATGTCTGCCGTGGCACCGGTTAGCATGGTCATAAAGGATGTAATCAGAGTGACCTCTACAGTAGTGAATAGAGCTGAATAAAGACATGGACTCTGCTGGGGCTGTAAAGACTCATCACAACTGTACCCCTGCTAAATGAGCTACAAGTATGGCCATCATAAACAACAAAGGGGTCTCTATTGGGACAGATGGACCAGTGTGTGTGGGGTAGGGACAGAGGTAGAGAGGGATAGGGACAGAGCGAGAGAGGATGGGTGAAGTAGTGAAGAAAAGGGGAATCTATAATTAAAATAGGAGCTGGTAGTGCTCTAAAGAGGACAGCAGATGGAGAGGAGTAACCTTCAATTCCACAGAGGACTGGGCTGGCATGCAGAGGAACGCTAAGAGCAATGCTGTGTGTGTGTGTGTGTGTGTGTGTGTGTGTGTGTGTGTGTGTGTGTGTGTGTGTGTGTGTGTGTGTGTGTGTGTGTGTGTGTGCGTGTGCGTGTGCGTGTGTGTGTGTGTGTGTGTGTGTGTGTGTGTGTGTGTGTGTGGTTGATAAGCACATGTTCCCTTGGGTGAGTGCTTGAGTGATCTAACAGGGGCCATTCATTTGTTTTATATATGATTTAACTTCTCTAGAGCTGACAAAGGAGGGCGTCCCCCGGGAACCCTGAATGCACTCTGATACAAACCAGGACCACTGGAGAGAAGCAGAATCAATCTGCCTTAAGAATGCCCAATTATACACCAGGTTTCATGTGTTCAGGGAGAAAGAGTCATATGTGAACCCATTCTCCTTTGAGAGTAGACAACATAACAATCTATAGGAGCTGAGGAGCTGCAGAGGCTTTTGTAATGCAGAAGAGAAAAGACTGCAACTTCTCCTCAAAATCTATTCATACATTCATACGAGAGGTTATTCTATGATTGGTGATAATGATTATGATTATCCAATTATATCATACCCCCTAGAGAACACACCTCCACACCTCATTGACACAGTCTATTTCTCTGATTTACCACCCTCCTATCTCACAGTCCCAGCTCTGTATAGGATGAAGTGACATGACCTTTCACACACACACACACACACACACACACACACACGGTAGCTGACACTGAGTGCCTGTCACTGCCGTGTTGATCTCGTGTCGAGGTTAGTTATAGAGAGGTCAGAGTTCAGACCCATTCCCTGATCCCCCAACCCCTTCTCCCTCAGATCGAGCCAGGATGGGTAAACATTAACCTATGGAGAGGGATAGAGTATTCCCCTAATTCTCCGTTAACACCCCATCCAGACCCCACCCCCACCACCCCTCCTGACCCTCCCTCCCTCTCTGACTCTGATTAACTGATGCCAAACTGATGCACACCCCCTTTCCGAAGCGCTGTAGTTATGCTAGATGCTATCACACTCTGCCCTATTGCTCTCCAGAGAGACCCCAAGCGCTGGGAACCGGGAACCCCAAACAGTTCTCTGGAGAACTGGAGAAGAATAAGGAGCAGCCAGGGCTGGCTTGGCTAAAGGGGCTGCTGAGCAGAAAGATGGTGGGAGAGATGGAGAGAGGTTGATGGGCCTTGTTGAAGAGAGGAGGATTAATATGGAGGTAGATACTGGAGATGTCCTGTCCCTATCTTCCCTAATTACTAACTGGACATTCTGATAACAGCCTATATGAGCCCAATCAGCCAGCCCTCTCTTAGAGATAAAGACCCAGAGAGAACGCAAGGCTGTGTGAATCATTTGACAGCTCTGACAGTAGGATGGTGATTCTAGATCACTGTCTGCTACTACATTTCCTTCTGGTTTCATGTATTAGCAAAGCAAATTAGGGTCAGTCGTACGACACATCAGACACAATCCATTTTAACAATACTGCAGGTAGCCTGGCAGTTTAGAGCGTTAGGCCAGTAGCCTGGTTCAAATCCCTGAGCCGACTAGGTGAATAATCTGTCGATGTGCCCTTGAGCAAGGCACTTAACCCTAATTGCTCCTGTCAGTCGATCTGGATAAGAGCATCTGCTAAAAATAGAAATGCAACATGTAATTGAATATACTATATAACTGACACATAACTGACATCAAATGTCATAGCTACCGTTGTCACTGGTTCATGACATCGACTGAGAGGCAGAGTAGAGAGGCAGTCTGAAGTAGTAGTTCAGTCCCACTGCAGTGATAATAGGCCTCAGTTACATGACAATACGAGCCTGGGGGGATATTGGTTTTGAGGTAGCTAAACCTTCTGAGGCTATAATGGCTAGATAATGTGTCGAACACCTAGAAGTGATCAACGGGGGCGTAATAACAGTGAGGGCTCAAAGCAACAGGGGAGGGGGTGTCTGCTGCATTGACTGGAAGCCCCTGTGTGTGTGTGTGTGTGTGTGTGTGTGTGTGTGTGTGTGTGTGTGTGTGTGTGTGTGTGTGTGTGTGTGTGTGTGTGTGTGTGTGTGTGTGTGTGTGTGTGTGTGTGTGTGTGTGCGTGCATGTCTGCGTGTGTGTGTGTGCGTGCATGCGTCCATGCATGTCTGTGTGTGTATGTGTGTGTGCGCATGTGTGCGCGTCAGGGTTGAATCAAGAAAACTGAACAACACAGAAAACCAAACATTTCATACCAAATTCACTGTCATTTACCAACCTCCCCACAAAAAACTGTCACTGCTCCAGTCAATGAAAACATGAGGAAAACAGAGTGCAAGAGAGAGAAGGAACACGATGTCCGTGTGCCAGTTTGTTATGTTGACTATAAGCAAGTGTCCGTGAAGGAAACTGCGAAGTACAGATTGCAGATGAGGAAACAAGGAGCCCCTCCCTGGAAGCATTTGTCAGGCCTTAACTATATGTTCTATCTATTCATGAGGCTGTAAAAGCATTGCTGATTGGAATGGAGACACTAGTAAATTAAAGACAGAGGAATGTTAGCATTAAAGGGGATAATGAATAGAGTAGGTCCAAGTACCACAACAACATGTCTTATTTAGAGTAATTTCTATTTCATTTCATACAGACTGCCAAAATGAATCAATCAAAAGTCGCAACCACCCCTAATCAAGACCAATAACATAATACAGTGAGAAAATTCAACTTGACGAAAAACCGGAAGCTTCTAAACTTTTCAGACTAACAACGACCGTAGCACAACTAATGCACATCATTTGTTGAATAAAACACCACTGTAAAAACAGAATTGATGTGGGACCAAACATTTCAAATAGCACGTTTACAAAGCAGAGTCATATATAAAAATCCAACTCCAGACTGTGACTTCTTCATAATTAATATAATGGAATGATTCAATGGTCATTTAGGAATGACAAATAATTCAGCAAAATGTCATGAAGAAGTGATCTCTAGCAGTGTAAGATTGGAAATGAAAAAAAAGGTCTGCAATGAACACATGCATATACCCACACACACACACACAAGCCTTTTATAATATAATTTACAACTGTGTCAGTTTAGTTCAAGGAATTTAATATAAAGTGATCTATGTATCTTGGCAACAGTTTGTTGTGATGAAAGGATTGATGCATGCAGGTATATTTCCACACACTCTCTCTCTCGCTCTCTCTCTTTCTCCCCTCAGTCTCTCTCTCTCTCAGTTTTTATCTAGTCTATTTTTCTCTTCCTCAACTCCTCAGGTCACAACCTATCCTTAATCAACACCTGGCTATGTTAATGAGTCTGGATCACCTGATGCAGTCAGTAAACACTAGCTAAAGACTGTCTCAGTTCAGCAGTCGTATTCGGTGGCTTGCGAAAGTATTCACCCCCTTGGCATTTTTCCTATTTTGTTGCCTTACAACCTGGAATTACAATGTATTTTTGGGGGGGTTGTATCATTTGATTTACACAACATGCCTACCACTTTGAAGGTACAAAATTATTGTGAAACAAACAAGAAATGAGACAAAAAAACAGAAAACTTGAGCGTGCATAACTATTCACCCCGCCACCTTTTGCAGCAATTACAGCTGCAAGTCTCTTGGGGTATGTCTCTTTAAGCTTGGCATATCTAACCACTGGGATTTTTGCCCATTATTCAAGGCAAAACTGCTCCAGCTCTTTCAAGTTGGATGGGTTCCGCTGGTGTACAGCAATATTTAAGTCATACCAAAGATTCTCTATTGGATTGAGATCTGGGCTTTGACTAGGCCATTCCAATACATTTAAATGTTTCCCCTTAAACCATTTGCTTTATCAGTA
>NC_034192.2:8740524-8743024 GCF_002021735.2 Oncorhynchus kisutch
GACATAACACACAATGAGGACAAAGATGACATAACACACTATGAGGAGAAAGATGACATAACACACTATGAGGAGAAAGATGACATAACACACAATGGGAAACCTACAGACACACACTATGAAGAGAAAGATGACATAACACACTATGAGGAGAAAGATGACATAACACACTATGGGAAACCTACAGACACACACTATGAAGAGAAAGATGACATAACACACTATGAGGAGAAAGATGACATAACACACAATGAGGAGAAAGATGACATAACACACTATGAGGAGAAAGATGACATAACACACTATGATGAGAAAGATGACATAACAAATCAAATCAAATCAAATGTATTTATATAGCCCTTCGTACATCAGCTGATATCTCAAAGTGCTGTACAGAAACCCAGCCTAAAACCCCAAACAGCAAGCAATGCAGGTGTATAACACACAATGGGAAGCCTACAGACACACACTATGAGGAGAAAGATGACATAACACACTATGAGGAGAAAGATGACATAACACACTATGAGGAGAAAGATGACATAACACACAATGAGGAGAAAGATGACATAACACACTATGAGGAGAAAGATGACATAACACACTGTGGGAAACCTACAGACACACACTATGAGGAGAAAGATGACATAACACACTATGAGGAGAAAGATGACATAACACACTATGATGAGACAGCCTATAGGGAGGAGGTCAGTGACCTGGCACTGTGGTGCAGGGACAACAGCCTCACCTTCAACATCAGCAAGACCAAGGAGCTGATTGTGGACTGCAGTAAACGGGGGGTGGTGAGCACACCCCCATCCACATCGACGGGGCTGTAGTGGACGAGAGCTTTAAGTTCCTCTGTGTCCAAATCACTAAGGACTTAAAATGGACTAACTACCTGGAGAGAGCTCTAGTGTGATAGATTGTGGGAGGTCTGACTCACTCATTGGTACTTTGCAGGTTTTATAAATGAACAAATAAGTAATGGCTCAGGAATTGTAAATAACTGGATTTTAAAAGACCTCCAATGGCAATCGCTTACTCTGACAATTCATTGTTAGATTACAGGGATCTGGAGGAAGTTACTGTGTCAGTTGGACCCCTTGGCTATCATGCAATTGGTACAAGAAACATCCATCTACATGTATTTGTTTGTTTAACACAACACAGACAGGCCCTCCCACACACACATGCAACACACAGACAGAAAAGAAACACACACACACCGAGCTATGACCTGGCCCTGTGGGTCTGACAAGTGTTGGATAGGAGCAGAATAACCTGTCGATGCAGGCAGAGGTGCATTCCACTTGGCCACACACACAGCCACACAGCCACACACACAGCCACACACACTGAAATGTTTTTTTTACACAAGGAGACAAAACAATGTTAAGGGCTTCAAGATCTGATTACAGTGCCCTACAAATTGACTTTATTAATTAATCAAAAGAAAAAGGGTTTTTGACCAGAACACCAAACATTTCAATAAAGCCTGTTTCCCCAGGCTCTCTCCTACCACTTTACAGAGCTGTCACAGAACAAAAAAATCATGAAGCAACCAGCCACTCCACCAGCTAGTGCTGCCTGCCTTCAGACATGAACCCGTAATCGGAAATCTAATGTTAGTCTTGTTTGGAGATGAAATCTCCCTCATATTTATCAAACAGAGAACCATGTCTTGGCTTTTTTCTGTTCCCCAGGGCTATGGGGGCGTATCATCAGAAATGACTGGCACATCGGTAGATCTATCTACCGCCGTCGCACACACATCTGGCCAACCAAGCCACAGGATACTCCTGCTCCGCCCTGAGAAGGACAAACCGCACTCAGGTACATTATCGCTTATGGCACATTACACTGACTGATAAGATCCCTGGAGCTGATAGCGTCACCTTTCCTCAGAAGAGGTCAGCTAAACAAGAGGGAAGACTAGCAAAGACTGCCGCTAAGCAACATTTCTAAAACGCACTAACATGACATTCTGGAGGGAAGAGCATTGACTGATTGACTGGTTATATGTTTTTTTTGTTAAAGAAAAAAGAGGAGGCAAATGAGGATCTGAGACATCAATGCTATAGAGTGTATATTGTGTGTTTTGGCAGGAATCTCCGCAAGCCCCCTTTGTGTGAAAATCAGTGGCTTTGACTTGAAAGCCACTATGGTGACGAGCTACAGCACAAACAAAATATATATGATGTAGTATAACAGTAATTATAGACTGGGTGGTTCAAGCCCTGAATGCTAATTGGCTGAAAGCCGTGGTATATCAGACCGTATACCACAGGTATAACAAAACATTCATTTTTACTGCTCTAATTACATTGGTAACCAGTTTATAACAGCAATAAGGCACCTCTGGGATTTGTGGTATATGGCCAATATACCACGGCTAAGGGCTGTGTCCGGGCACTCTGTGTTGCATCGTGCGTAAGAACAGCCGTTAGCCGTGGTACAGTGCCTTGCGAAAGTATTCGGCCCCCTTGAACTTTGC
>NC_034192.2:8748024-8753024 GCF_002021735.2 Oncorhynchus kisutch
TCTACCTCACTTGCTTTGGCAATGTTAAAATATGTTTCCCATGCCAATAAAGCCCCTTGGATTGAATTGAACTGAAATTGAGAGAGAGAGAGAGAGAGAAATGGAGAGTGCAATAGAGAGAGAGCGAGAGAGAGAGAGAGAGAGAGAGAGAGAGAGAGAGACAGAGAGACAGAGAGAGAGAGAGAGACAGAGAGAGAGAGTGGGAGAGAGAGAGAGAGAGAGAGAGAGAGAGAGAGCAAGAGAGAAAGAGAGTGAGAGATGGATGAAGTGTCAGACTATAGTCTCCACAGCTTTCTCATCACTCAGAAGTAAATCATATTGGGGCAACGATTCTATGACACTAAAAGCCTATTTCCTGCTGCATGGATGATGATCTTTAAAAATGGGAAATCATCTGCCATTTGATCAGAATTGTGGCTAATTAACACAAATGCTGAGATATTTTTTACCTCGCTTGGCCACAGCAGGCATTTCATTACCAGTTTCAATTTCAGGATATTGCAAAAACAGGGGGAATGAGGGACAAAGGGAGGGAAGAGGGAGAGAGGGAGAAACGGTAGCACTGGAGGAAAAGCACCTGCCATAGTTTCCGTCTGAGAGCTATAATTACCTGTGAACTGAACTGTTAAACAATGTCACAGGAATGATTGCAAAACTGTTCCCCGAAAAAGCCCTTCTGGTCAAAGGAGTGCACTATATAGAGAATATGGTGCCATTTAGGACCCAACCTGAGTATAGAGAGAGGTAAATCTAGGAACTCTACCTGTCCAGTAGGACATTTGTTAATAAGCCATAAATATCCCCCCACCCCACCCCACCCCCTTTCAGCAGAGCAGTGCTGCCTGCAAGGCATCTTGGTCCGGGTAATGGAGAGTTCAGTTTCCCTTCCCTTCCCTGCCTGTCTGCCAGTGAGCTGAACCTTCGCTGTGCTGTTGAAGCATATAGCCTACAAGACCAACAGCATGGAATACCTGTGTGAAAGAGAAAACAGGAAACTGGGAAGCCAGTAGTTTGTTTGCTGGGAGCGTTTGAGAGAGTACTAATGCAAACGTTGTGTTGCTGTTGAGTGTTGACTCACAGACTACCATCTCATTGGAAATTCACCTTCAGGTGTGTTGTCATGAGCAAATATAAAAGCGCTCATGGAACTGGTTTTATGCAAATATGCTACAAGGAAACTAATATAAACGCTCGACCCATTTTCTCCCAGCCTCCAAGTGAAAGACAACAAACATGTTTGAAACAATCCCCTTCCACCCCCACAGTTAATAAACTGACTCTTGCCAAACATGTAGCCCAACTATAAGAGACTGTTTCACATGAAAAATTATGAAGCCCTCTGTTTTAGAAAAACATGTTAGTCATTCCTTTCAATAGATGGTAACATTTCAAACGAAATACCTTAACAGCTGCAACTACACATAATTCCTAAAGGCCTAAAGACACACACACACAAAGTATCTTTAGCGGTACAGATAAGGAAAGGAAAGGGGAAAGCTAGTCAGTTAACTGAATGCATTCAACCAAAATGTGTCTTCCTCATTTAACCTCTCATTTAACCTCTGAATCAGAGAGGTGCGGGGGACTGCCTTAATCGACATCCGCATCATCGGTGCCCAGGGAGCAGTTGTTGAGGCTTAACTGCCTTGCTCAAGGGCAAAGCAGTTACTGGCCCAACGCTCTAACCGCTAGGCTACCTGCCGCCATCATCACACAGTGTATCCAAACAATGGGACAATGGGGCATCCCCTACGTTTGAGGACAGGCCTGTTTGGGCTGGACTGGGAGTGCTGTGTCTGCAATCTCCCCCTCTGTAACACCACTCAACTCTAACAGCAGATGAATCCCCACGCGTCCAAAATACTGACAATGGCAAACGGCCTGCCGTCACCGCCAGACGAAGCCAGTGAACGGAGAGAGCTACAAAAACGTCTGGGCTGTCCGACTATATTTACCCAACGGTTCTTTGGTATGTGGGACTTTTTCAGTTTTGTTTCTCAAGGCCAACAATTACAGGAACAATTTCATCAGTATGGAATTCAAAAAAATTACCTCAGTGAAAGAGAGAGAGAGAGAGAGAGAGAGAGAGAGAGAGAGAGAGAGAGAGAGAGAGAGAGAGAGAGAGAGAGAAAGAGAGGGAGGCAAAGGGGAAAACAAGTGACTAGTGAAAGGCAGGGAGATGACGGTTTAAAGAGGAGGAGAAGAAATGGATAGGGAGTGATAAAGGAGAACTGAAGAGGGAGAAAAGGGAGAGAGACAGGGAAAGGCCAAAGAGATCTCTGGGAAATTCTGTGGGAGTATTTTCAAGCTTTTTCCTCATCCACCTTTCTCTCTCTCTCTCTCTCTCTCTCTCTCTCTCTCCCCTGCATGTCTGGACAGTGTCGAGTCAGTCCCAGGTAAAATTGGTCACCTGAAACCCCCCCACCCCCCCACCCCACCCCCTCCCTCCGCCTGTTCCCCTTCAGCTTACCTGCCCCCAGGCACACCTCACCTGGCTCGTTGAGTAAGAGCTAAGAGTGGGAGAAACCACAGAAGTGTTCCGCCACATTGTACAACTGAACATAAACATGAAACATTTCAGGTTTAAATAAGGTCAGTTATTAGCTTCATAAGCTTAAGGCGATAGGTTACGTCATCTCCCATGGAGGGTGGTGCCGTCCCAGGATGAACTAGAAATAATGAATTGAGATCCTTCAAGAGTGGGAAGAGGAAAAGTTATTTGGTTTTATGGTGGAGCTCAGGAAAGAATGATTGGGGATATTTGGGGATAAAGCCGTGACAGATCATCCTTAATGGCTTGGCCACAGAAGCGTTAATGCAAAGGCAATGTGATTGCCTTTCAGACATTGAACAACAACAAAAAACAAAGAAAGAGAGGGAGAACCAAAGAGAAGGAATGGAAGAAAGGGAACAATAGAAGGAAAAAGCTCATTTATCCTGTCATGGACAGGATGTGTACGGAACAGAGTGCCAGGGCAGTGGAGAGCAACAGAGCCACAAGGGAGACTTGAGCCCAAACTGCACCCAACAAAGGACCCCTCTCTCCCCCTCTCCTCCTCCCCTCCTCCCCTGACTGTTCCCCTATCCACCCTCAGGCCTGCCAACACCACCAGTGGCCAGCCTTCTCAATGCAGCCAAAATATAACAACAACCAACACCAGCAACAAAAACAACAAACGACTTACACATTTGACAGTAAACTAGTCAGGGAGGCCTAATTCCTCTTCCAAGAGGTGATTGTTTTGGGGAAAATAAGCTTTCCCTCTAACCCTCTTCTCTTACCCTCCACCACCCTCACCCCATCCCAACCTGTTTATCCACTGTGAATTGCACTGTTTCTGCCTGCCATTAGACCGAGGCACCTGCTGCTTCCTGGTTCAGGCTAGCGAATGGGATTCATTTAAATAAACAAACGCTGTCTCGTTTGGCTTGGGTGTTGACAGGAGTGCTTTCATCCGCTCCTCTCTAACACAACCCAAAAAGCATGGGGTGCTGAGGCTCTGTGTGTGTGTGTGTGTGTGTGTGTGCGTGTGTGTGTGTGTGTGTGTGTGTGTGTGTGTGTGTGTGTGTGTGTGTGTGTGTGTGTGTGTGTGTGTGTGTGTGTGTGTGTGTCCGTGTGTGTCCGTGTGTGTGTGTGTGTGTGTGTGTGTGTGTGTGTGTGTGTGTGTGTGTGTGCGTGCGTGCGTGTGTGTGTGTGTGTGTGTGTGTGTGTGTGTGTGTGTGTGTGTGTGTGTGTGTGTGTGTGTGTGTGTGTGTGTGTGTGTGTGTGTGTGCGTGCGTGTGTGTGTGTGTGTGTTTGAGTGTGTGTGTATACCGGGCTCCCCTTGCTCTGCAGTGCCACATCCGGATGTTATTATGAGAAATGCCCCATTGGGATATGGCTATATGGAGAACCCTCCATTACAGACCAAAGCCAAGAGGTCACACACAAAGCATAGCTCTAAGGACAAATCTAAATCTAGAGAAAGACGACAATTAAGGGGTCTTCTCGTGTCCATTTCTAGTTTCCTTGAGTAGATCTATGAGAGTGCAGTCAGGGGTCAAGAAGCTAAAGATAGAGGGTACAGCCTTGTGCTGTGATGTAGACTAAAGGTCAAAGTCTGGTATAGGTAGCTCCTTGGCGTTTAGGGAAGCACTTCAGCAAATTAGAGCCTAAAGTCTTTCCTCTCTGAGTTAAACCCCCAATTTGCCACTAACTTCCTATGGAGAGGGTCACTGCAGTGTCCCAGCCAAGCACTTTGGATAGTTCATTTACCTCCACTCTGTCAAATCACTCATTACATTGATAAATACCCAACCCACCTGATCTCTGGTACTTCACCGCCTATAACAAGGTACTGAGGCCAAATTGCATTGGACTATGTACCCTGTTTTTTATGGCTGATGATTGTTTGTGCATATAGTACCCTTTCCTTAGTATTAGTAGTAGAATTATGTCCCACCCTTCATTACTTTCCATATCACCATAGCAACAGTGGTCACTCCCGTCTCCCCCTAATGTCTCAACACTGTACTGTTGCCCACTGCCCACCTGAGCTCAGCAGGTAAATCAAGAGATGTGACTCCTTTAACAACTGTTCCAGGATCGTAAGTTACTGAATACTCCTAACGGTGAGTTACAATTAGAGTAAAGGAGATCTGATCTGAGGCCAGCCTTAACCCATCTCCAGGGAGCTGCTGCTCTTGCTGTGTAGCAGGCAGCGGTCAACCCAGGCCACCATTACCTCAGGAAAGAGCTTTTGCTATGAAAACACGAGCAGTCTCCGCTCCCCGCCTCCAGTCCAAACACTCACTGGGATTCCAGAGGGACATGGGGGGGATGAGGGATGAGGGTTGAGCGGTGAGGGTGGGAGGATGTTTTTGGGCAGGTCACATTCAGACAGAGACCCTCAGCAAGTCCACTAAGCAACCCCAACAAAACTGTTCTAGAACAAACACAGAGACTCACCCAGCTAAATATGTACACAAACAAACACACACTTCCTCAGCTAATAACGAAG